>NW_027189598.1:0-132954 GCF_040958095.1 Procambarus clarkii
TTTAACGAGAAACAAATAGATGATTGAAAATGAAGTATTTAAGGTTATTATCTAATCAATTATGTGTTTGCAACCTTATTTATCGTATATATATGAAGTAATACCCATTGACTGAAAATTCACAAAAACGTGGAAAACGGCAAAATATTGTCTAATTCGATGATATTTTGTTTAAATCACATGAAGGAAAAGGGGATGATAAACGTCAAAATATTGCTAAATTCGATAATTTTTCGTACGAAACGAAATGCAAGAAACTTGCTTAAAATGCAATATTATGCGAAATTCTGAGATTTGAAGGCCAAATCACATATCGTGATACTACATGAAATAGTATCGAAATATTGGTAAAAATGAATATATTTACGTAATATCAAACTACATGAAAAACGTGAAAAAAGTCACTATTTAACCATATTTGAGGATTTTAACTTCAAATCATAGAGCGAGGTTTCGTATTATTTAGATCCAAAAAACGACATATGACAATGTTGTTTCCAATACAAATGATAAAGAACAATGTGTTTTCATTAGAATTAACTATAGTGTTCTTGATTTTCCGTTTATATTAACGAGGGAAGATGTACACGTAAAACCGCTCTAATCAGGCTGAAACGTCGATATATGCAATAAAAACCGAACTTCTCCCCTTTTCAATATCTTACTCAGTATTTTAACGAGAAACAAATAGATGATTGAAAATGAAGTATTTAAGGTTATTATCTAATCAATTATGTGTTTGCATCATTTTTATCGTATATATATGAATTAATAGCCATGGACTGAAAATTCACAAAAACTTGGAAAACGGCAAAATATTGCCTAATTCGATGACATTTTATTTAAATCACATGAAGGAAAAAGGGATGATAAACGTCGAAATATTGCTAAATTCGATGATTTTTCGTACGAAACAAAATGCAAGAAAATTTGCTTAAAATGCAATATTATGCGAAATTCTGTGATTTCAAGGCCAAATCACATATCGTGATACTACATGAAATAGTATCGGAATATTGGTAAAAATGAATATATTTACGTAATATCAAACTACACGAAAAACGTGAAAAAGTCACTATTTAACCATATTTGAGGATTTTAACTTCAAATCATAAAGCGAGGTTTCGTATTATTTAGATCCAAGAAAAGACATATGACAATGTTGTTTCGAATACAAATGATAAAAATCAATGTGTTTTCATTAGAATTAACTAAAATGTTCCTGAATTTCCGTTTATATTACCGATGGAAGATGTACACGTAAAACCGCTCTAATCCGGCTGAAACGTCGATATATGCAATAAAAACCGAACTTCTCCCCTTTTCAATATCTTACTCAGTATTTTAACGAGAAACAAATAGTTGATTGAAAATGAAGTATTTAAGGTTATTGTCTAATCAATTATGTGTTTGCATCATTTTTATCGTATATATATGAATTAATACCCATGGACTGAAAATTCACAAAATCGTGGAAAACGGCAAAATATTGCCTAATTCGATGATATTTTATTTAAATCACATGAAGGAAAAGGGGATGATAAACGTTTAAATATTGCTAAATTCGATGATTTTTCGAACGAAACAAAATGCAAGAAAACTTGCTTAAAATGCAATATTATGCTAAATTCTGAGATTTGAAGGCCAAATTACATATCGTGATACTACATGAAATAGTATCGAAATATTGGTAAAAATAAATATATTTACGTAATATCAAACTACATGAAAAACGTGAAAAAAATCACTATTTTACCATATTTGAGGATTTTACCTTCAAATCATAGAGCGAGGTTTCGAATTATTTAGTTCCAAGAAAAGACATATGACAATGTTGGTTCCAATACAATTGATAAAAAACAATGTGTTTTCATTAGAATTAACTATAATGTTCTTGATTTTCCGTTTATATTAACGAGGGAAGATGTACACGTAAAACCGCTCTAATCCGGCTGAAACGTCGATATATGCAATAAAAACCGAACCTCTCCCCTTTTCAATATCTTACTCAGTATTTTAACGAGAAACAAATAGTTGATTGAAAATGAAGTATTTAAGGTTATTATCTAATCAATTATGTGTTTGTATCATTTTTATCGTATATATATGAAGTAATACCCATGGACTGAAAATTCACAAAAACGTGGAAAACGGCAAAATATTGCCTAATTCGATGATATTTTGTTTAAATGACATGAAGGAAAAGGAGATGATAAACGTCAAAATATTGCTAAATTCGATGATTTTTCGTACGAAACAAAATGCAAGAAAACTTGCTTAAAATGCAATATTATGCGAAATTCTGAGATTTGAAGGCCAAATCACATATCGTGATACTACATGAAATAGTATCGAAATATTGGTAAAAATGAATATATTTGCGTAATATCAAACTACTTGATTAACGTGAAAAAGTCACTATTTTACCATATTTGAGGATTTTACCTTCAAATCATAGAGCGAGGTTTCGTATAATTTAGTTCCAGGAAAAGACATATGACAATGTTGTTTCCAATAGAAATGATAAAAAACAATGTGTTTTCATCAGAATTACCTATAATGTTCTTGATTTTCCGTTTATATTAACGAGGGAAGATGTACACGTAAAACCGCTCTAATCCTGATGAAACGTCGATATATGCAATAAAAACCGAACTTCTCCCCTTTTCAATATCTTACTCAGTATTTTAACGAGAAACAAATAGTTGATTGAAAATGAAGTATTTAAGGTTATTATCTAATCAATTATGTGTTTGCATCATTTTTATCGTATATATATAAATTAATACCCATGGACTGAAAATTCACAAAAACGTGGAAAACGGCAAAATATTGCCTAATTCGATGATATTTTATTTAAATCACATGAAGGAAAAGGGGATGATAAACGTCAAAATATTGGTAAATTCGATGATTTTTCGTACGAAACAAAATGCAAGAAAACTTGCTTAAAATGCAATATTATGCAAAATTCTGAGATTTGAAGGCCAAATCACATATCGTGATACTACATGAAATAGTATCGAAATATTGGTAAAAATGAATATATTTACGTAATATCAAACTACATGAAAAACGTGAAAAAAGTCACTATTTTACCATATTTGAGGATTTTACCTTCAAATCATAGAGCGAGGTTTCGAATTATTTAGTTCCAAGAAAAGACATATGACAATGTTGTTTCCAATACAAATGATAAAAAACAATGTGTTTTCATTAGAATTAACTATAATGTTCTTGATTTTCCGTTTATATTAACGAGGGAAGATGTACACGTAAAACCGCTCGAATCCAGCTGAAACGTCGATATATGCAATAAAAACCGAACTTCTCCCCTTTTCAATATCTTACTCAGTATTTTAACGAGAAACAAATAGATGATTGAAAATGAAGTATTTAAGGTTATTATCTAATCAATTATGTGTTTGCAACCTTATTTATCGTATATATATGAAGTAATACCCATTGACTGAAAATTCACAAAAACGTGGAAAACGGCAAAATATTGTCTAATTCGATGATATTTTGTTTAAATCACATGAAGGAAAAGGGGGATGATAAACGTCAAAATATTGCTAAATTCGATGATTTTTCGTACAAAACGAAATGCAAGAAAACTTGCTTAAAATGCAATATTATGCGAAATTCTGAGATTTGAAGGCCAAATCACATATCATAATACTACATGAAATAGTATCGAAATATTGGTAAAAATGAATATATTTGCGTAATATCAAACTACTTGATTAACGTGAAAAAGTCACTATTTTACCATATTTGAGGATTTTACCTTCAAATCATAGAGCGAGGTTTCGTATAATTTAGTTCCAGTAAAAGACATATGACAATGTTGTTTCCAATAGAAATGATAAAAAACAATGTGTTTTCATCAGAATTACCTATAATGTTCTTGATTTTCCGTTTATATTAACGAGGGAAGATGTACACGTAAAACCGCTCTAATCCTGATGAAACGTCGATATATGCAATAAAAACCGAACTTCTCCCCTTTTCAATATCTTTCTCAGTATTTTAACGAGAAACAAATAGTTGATTGAAAATGAAGTATTTAGGGTTATTATCTAATCAATTATGTGTTTACATCATTTTTATCGTATATATATATGAAGTAATGCCCATGGACTGAAAATTCACAAAAACGTGGAAAACGGCAAAATATTGCCTAATTCGATGATATTTTGTTTAAATCACATGAAGGAAAAGGAGATGATAAACATCAAAATATTGCAAAATTCGATGATTTTTCGTACGAAACAAAATGCAAGAAAGCTTTCTTAAAATGCAATATTATGCGAAATTCTGAGATTTGAAGGTCAAATCACATATCGTGATACTACATAAAATAGTATCGAAATATTGGTAAAAATGAATATATTTACGTAATATCAAACTACATGAAAAACGTGAAAAAAGTCACTATTTAACCATATTTGAGGATTTTAACTTCAAATCATAGAACAAGGTTTCGTATTATTTAGATCCAAGAAAAGACATATGACAATGTTGTTTCCAATACAAATGATAAAAATCAATGTGTTTTCATTAGAATTAACTAAAATGTTCCTGATTTTCCGTTTATATTACCGATGGAAGATGTATACGTAAAACCGCTCTATTCCGGCTGAAACGTCGATATATGCAATAAAAACCGAACTTCTCCCCTTTTCAATATCTTACTCAGTATTTTAACGAGAAACAAATAGATGATTGAAAATGAAGTATTTAAGGTTATTATCTAATCAATTATGTGTTTGCATCATTTTTATCGTATATATATGAATTAATAGCCATGGACTGAAAATTCACAAAAACTTGGAAAACGGCAAAATATTGCCTAATTCGATGACATTTTATTTAAATCACATGAAGGAAAAAGGGATGATAAACGTCGAAATATTGCTAAATTCGATGATTTTTCGTACGAAACAAAATGCAAGAAAACTTGCTTAAAATGCAATATTATGCGAAATTCTGTGATTTCAAGGCCAAATCACATATCGTGATACTACATGAAATAGTATCGGAATATTGGTAAAAATGAATATATTTACGTAATATCAAACTACACGAAAAACGTGAAAAAAGTCACTATTTAACCATATTTGAGGATTTTAACTTCAAATCATAAAGCGAGGTTTCGTATTATTTAGATCCAAGAAAAGACATATGACAATGTTGTTTCGAATACAAATGATAAAAATCAATGTGTTTTCATTAGAATTAACTAAAATGTTCCTGATTTTCCGTTTATATTACCGACGGAAGATGTACACGTAAAACCGCTCTAATCCGGCTGAAACGTCGATATATGCAATAAAAACCGAACTTCTCCCCTTTTCAATATCTTACTCAGTATTTTAACGAGAAACAAATAGTTGATTGAAAATGAAGTATTTAAGGTTATTGTCTAATTAATTATGTGTTTGCATCATTTTTATCGTATATATATGAATTAATACCCATGGACTGAAAATTCACAAAATCGTGGAAAACGGCAAAATATTGCCTAATTCGATGATATTTTATTTAAATCACATGAAGGAAAAGGGGATGATAAACGTTTAAATATTGCTAAATTCGATGATTTTTCGAACGAAACAAAATGCAAGAAAACTTGCTTAAAATGCAATATTATGCTAAATTCTGAGATTTGAAGGCCAAATCACATATCGTGATACTACATGAAATAGTATCGAAATATTGGTAAAAATAAATATATTTACGTAATATCAAACTACATGAAAAACGTGAAAAAAATCACTATTTTACCATATTTGAGGATTTTACCTTCAAATCATAGAGCGAGGTTTCGTATAATTTAGTTCCAGGAAAAGACATATGACAATGTTGTTTCCAATAGAAATGATAAAAAACAATGTGTTTTCATCAGAATTACCTATAATGTTCTTGATTTTCCGTTTATATTATCGAGGGAAGATGTACACGTAAAACCGCTCTAATCCTGATGAAACGTCGATATATGCAATAAAAACCGAACTTCTCCCCTTTTCAATATCTTACTCAGTATTTTAACGAGAAACAAATAGATGATTGAAAATGAAGTATTTAAGGTTATTATCTAATCAATTATGTGTTTGCATCATTTTTATCGTATATATATAAATTAATACCCATGGACTGAAAATTCACAAAAACTTGGAAAACGGCAAAATATTGCCTAATTCGATGACATTTTATTTAAATCACATTAAGGAAAAAGGGATGATAAACGTCGAAATATTGCTAAATTCGATGATTTTTCGTACGAAACAAAATGCAAGAAAACTTGCTTAAAATGCAATATTATGCGAAATTCTGTGATTTCAAGGCCAAATCACATATCGTGATACTACATAAAATAGTATCGAAATATTGGTAAAAATGAATATATTTACGTAATATCAAACTACATGAAAAACGTGAAAAAAGTCACTATTTAACCATATTTGAGGATTTTAACTTCAAATCATAGAACAAGGTTTCGTATTATTTAGATCCAAGAAAAGACATATGACAATGTTGTTTCCAATACAAATGATAAAAATCAATGTGTTTTCATTAGAATTAACTAAAATGTTCATGATTTTCCGTTTATATTACCGATGGAAGATGTATACGTAAAACCGCTCTATTCCGGCTGAAACGTCGATATATGCAATAAAAACCGAACTTCTCCCCTTTTCAATATCTTACTCAGTATTTTAACGAGAAACAAATAGTTGATTGAAAATGAAGTATTTAAGGTTATTATCTAATCAATTATGTGTTTGCATCATTTTTATCGTATATATATATCAATTAATACCCATGGACTGAAAATTCACAAAAACGTGGAAAACGGCAAAATATTGCCTAATTCGATGATATTTTATTTAAATCACATGAAGGAGAAGGGGATGATAAACGTCAAAATATTGGTAAATTCGATGATTTTTCGTACGAAACAAAATGCAAGAAAACTTGCTTAAAATGCAATATTATGCAAAATTCTGAGATTTGAAGGCCAAATCACATATCGTGATACTACATGAAATAGTATCGAAATATTGGTAAAAATGAATATATTTACGTAATATCAAACTACATGAAAAACGTGAAAAAAGTCACTAATTTAACCATATTTGAGGATTTTAACTTCAAATCATAGAGCGAGGTTTCGTATTATTTAGATCCAAAAAAAGACATATGACAATGTTGTTTCCAATACAAATGATAAAAAACAATGTGTTTTCATTAGAATTAACTATAGTGTTCTTGATTTTCCGTTTATATTAACGAGGGAAGATGTACACGTAAAACCGCTCTAATCAGGCTGAAACGTCGATATATGCAATAAAAACCGAACTTCTCCCCTTTTCAATATCTTACTCAGTATTTTAACGAGAAACAAATAGATGATTGAAAATGAAGTATTTAAGGTTATTATCTAATCAATTATGTGTTTGCATCATTTTTATCGTATATATATGAATTAATAGCCATGGACTGAAAATTCACAAAAACTTGGAAAACGGCAAAATATTGCCTAATTCGATGACATTTTATTTAAATCACATGAAGGAAAAAGGGATGATAAACGTCGAAATATTGCTAAATTCGATGATTTTTCGTACGAAACAAAATGCAAGAAAACTTGCTTAAAATGCAATATTATGCGAAATTCTGTGATTTCAAAGCCAAATCACATATCGTGATACTACATGAAATAGTATCGGAATATTGGTAAAAATGAATATATTTACGTAATATCAAACTACACGAAAAACGTGAAAAAAGTCACTATTTAACCATATTTGAGGATTTTAACTTCAAATCATAAAGCGAGGTTTCGTATTATTTAGATCCAAGAAAAGACATATGACAATGTTGTTTCGAATACAAATGATAAAAATCAATGTGTTTTCATTAGAATTAACTAAAATGTTCCTGATTTTCCGTTTATATTACCGATGGAAGATGTACACGTAAAACCGCTCTAATCCGGCTGAAACGTCGATATATGCAATAAAAACCGAACTTCTCCCCTTTTCAATGTCTTACTCAGTATTTTAACGAGAAACAAATAGTTGGTTGATTGAAAATGAAGTATTTAAGGTTATTGTCTAATCAATTATGTGTTTGCATCATTTTTATCGTATATATATGAATTAATACCCATGGACTGAAAATTCACAAAAACGTGGAAAACGGCAAAATATTGTCTAATTCGATGATATTTTGTTTAAATCACATGAAGGAAAAGGGGATGATAAACGTCAAAATATTGCTAAATTCGATAATTTTTCGAACGAAACAAAATGCAAGAAAACTTGCTTAAAATGCAATATTATGCTAAATTCTGAGATTTGAAGGCCAAATCACATATCGTGATACTACATGAAATAGTATCGAAATATTGGTAAAAATAAATATATTTACGTAATATCAAACTACATGAAAAACGTGAAAAAAATCACTATTTTACCATATTTGAGGATTTTACCTTCAAATCATAGAGCGAGGTTTCGAATTATTTAGTTCCAAGAAAAGACATATGACAATGTTGGTTCCAATACAATTGATAAAAAACAATGTGTTTTCATTAGAATTAACTATAATGTTCTTGATTTTCCGTTTATATTAACGAGGGAAGATGTACTCGTAAAACCGCTCTAATCCGGCTGAAACGTCCATATATGCAATAAAAACCGAACCTCTCCCCTTTTCAATATCTTACTCAGTATTTTAACGAGAAACAAATAGATGATTGAAAATGAAGTATTTAAGGTTATTATCTAATCAATTATGTGTTTGCATCATTTTTATCGTATATATATGAAGTAATACCCATGGACTGAAAATTCACAAAAACGTGGAAAACGGCAAAATATTGCCTAATTCGATGATATTTTGTTTAAATGACATGAAGGAAAAGGAGATGATAAACGTCAAAATATTGCTAAATTCGATGATTTTTCGTACGAAACAAAATGCAAGAAAACTTGCTTAAAATGCAATATTATGCGAAATTCTGAGATTTGAAGGCCAAATCACATATCGTGATACTACATGAAATAGTATCGAAATATTGGTAAAAATGAATATATTTGCGTAATATCAAACTACTTGATTAACGTGAAAAAGTCACTATTTTACAATATTTGAGGATTTTACCTTCAAATCATAGAGCGAGGTTTCGTATAATTTAGTTCCAGTAAAAGACATATGACAATGTTGTTTCCAATAGAAATGATAAAAAACAATGTGTTTTCATCAGAATTACCTATAATGTTCTTGATTTTCCGTTTATATTAACGAGGGAAGATGTACACGTAAAACCGCTCTAATCCTGATGAAACGTCGATATATGCAATAAAAACCGAACTTCTCCCCTTTTCAATATCTTTCTCAGTATTTTAACGAGAAACAAATAGTTGATTGAAAATGAAGTATTTAGGGTTATTATCTAATCAATTATGTGTTTACATCATTTTTATCGTATATATATATGAAGTAATGCCCATGGACTGAAAATTCACAAAAACGTGGAAAACGGCAAAATATTGCCTAATTCGATGATATTTTGTTTAAATCACATGAAGGAAAAGGAGATGATAAACATCAAAATATTGCAAAATTCGATGATTTTTCGTACGAAACAAAATGCAAGAAAGCTTTCTTAAAATGCAATATTATGCGAAATTCTGAGATTTGAAGGTCAAATCACATATCGTGATACTACATAAAATAGTATCGAAATATTGGTAAAAATGAATATATTTACGTAATATCAAACTACATGAAAAACGTGAAAAAAGTCACTATTTAACCATATTTGAGGATTTTAACTTCAAATCATAGAACAAGGTTTCGTATTATTTAGATCCAAGAAAAGACATATGACAATGTTGTTTCCAATACAAATGATAAAAATCAATGTGTTTTCATTAGAATTAACTAAAATGTTCCTGATTTTCCGTTTATATTACCGATGGAAGATGTATACGTAAAACCGCTCTATTCCGGCTGAAACGTCGATATATGCAATAAAAACCGAACTTCTCCCCTTTTCAATATCTTACTCAGTATTTTAACGAGAAACAAATAGATGATTGAAAATGAAGTATTTAAGGTTATTATCTAATCAATTATGTGTTTGCATCATTTTTATCGTATATATATGAATTAATAGCCATGGACTGAAAATTCACAAAAACTTGGAAAACGGCAAAATATTGCCTAATTCGATGACATTTTATTTAAATCACATGAAGGAAAAAGGGATGATAAACGTCGAAATATTGCTAAATTCGATGATTTTTCGTACGAAACAAAATGCAAGAAAACTTGCTTAAAATGCAATATTATGCGAAATTCTGTGATTTCAAGGCCAAATCACATATCGTGATACTACATGAAATAGTATCGGAATATTGGTAAAAATGAATATATTTACGTAATATCAAACTACACGAAAAACGTGAAAAAAGTCACTATTTAACCATATTTGAGGATTTTAACTTCAAATCATAAAGCGAGGTTTCGTATTATTTAGATCCAAGAAAAGACATATGACAATGTTGTTTCGAATACAAATGATAAAAATCAATGTGTTTTCATTAGAATTAACTAAAATGTTCCTGATTTTCCGTTTATATTACCGATGGAAGATGTACACGTAAAACCGCTCTAATCCGGCTGAAACGTCGATATATGCAATAAAAACCGAACTTCTCCCCTTTTCAATATCTTACTCAGTATTTTAACGAGAAACAAATAGTTGATTGAAAATGAAGTATTTAAGGTTATTGTCTAATTAATTATGTGTTTGCATCATTTTTATCGTATATATATGAATTAATACCCATGGACTGAAAATTCACAAAATCGTGGAAAACGGCAAAATATTGCCTAATTCGATGATATTTTATTTAAATCACATGAAGGAAAAGGGGATGATAAACGTTTAAATATTGCTAAATTCGATGATTTTTCGAACGAAACAAAATGCAAGAAAACTTGCTTAAAATGCAATATTATGCTAAATTCTGAGATTTGAAGGCCAAATCACATATCGTGATACTACATGAAATAGTATCGAAATATTGGTAAAAATAAATATATTTACGTAATATCAAACTACATGAAAAACGTGAAAAAAATCACTATTTTACCATATTTGAGGATTTTACCTTCAAATCATAGAGCGAGGTTTCGAATTATTTAGTTCCAAGAAAAGACATATGACAATGTTGGTTCCAATACAATTGATAAAAAACAATGTGTTTTCATTAGAATTAACTATAATGTTCTTGATTTTCCGTTTATATTAACGAGGGAAGATGTACACGTAAAACCGCTCTAATCCGGCTGAAACGTCGATATATGCAATAAAAACCGAACCTCTCCACGTTTCAATATCTTACCCAGTATTTTCACGAGAAACAAATAGATGATTGAAAATGAAGTATTTAAGGTTATTATCTAATCAATTATATGTTTGCATCATTTTTATCGTATATATATGAAGTAATACCCATGGACTGAAAATTCACAAAAACGTGGAAAACGGCAAAATATTGCCTAATTCGATGATATTTTGTTTAAATGACATGAAGGAAAAGGAGATGATAAACGTCAAAATATTGCTAAATTCGATGATTTTTCGTACGAAACAAAATGCAAGAAAACTTGCTTAAAATGCAATATTATGCGAAATTCTGAGATTTGAAGGCCAAATCACATATCGTGATACTACATGAAATAGTATCGAAATATTGGTAAAAATGAATATATTTGCGTAATATCAAACTACTTGATTAACGTGAAAAAGTCACTATTTTACCATATTTGAGGATTTTACCTTCAAATCATAGAGCGAGGTTTCGTATAATTTAGTTCCAGGAAAAGACATATGACAATGTTGTTTCCAATAGAAATGATAAAAAACAATGTGTTTTCATCAGAATTACCTATAATGTTCTTGATTTTCCGTTTATATTATCGAGGGAAGATGTACACGTAAAACCGCTCTAATCCTGATGAAACGTCGATATATGCAATAAAAACCGAACTTCTCCCCTTTTCAATATCTTACTCAGTATTTTAACGAGAAACAAATAGATGATTGAAAATGAAGTATTTAAGGTTATTATCTAATCAATTATGTGTTTGCATCATTTTTATCGTATATATATAAATTAATACCCATGGACTGAAAATTCACAAAAACTTGGAAAACGGCAAAATATTGCCTAATTCGATGACATTTTATTTAAATCACATGAAGGAAAAAGGGATGATAAACGTCGAAATATTGCTAAATTCGATGATTTTTCGTACGAAACAAAATGCAAGAAAACTTGCTTAAAATGCAATATTATGCGAAATTCTGTGATTTCAAGGCCAAATCACATATCGTGATACTACATAAAATAGTATCGAAATATTGGTAAAAATGAATATATTTACGTAATATCAAACTACATGAAAAACGTGAAAAAAGTCTTTATTTAACCATATTTGAGGATTTTAACTTCAAATCATAGAACAAGGTTTCGTATTATTTAGATCCAAGAAAAGACATATGACAATGTTGTTTCCAATACAAATGATAAAAATCAATGTGTTTTCATTAGAATTAACTAAAATGTTCATGATTTTCCGTTTATATTACCGATGGAAGATGTATACGTAAAACCGCTCTATTCCGGCTGAAACGTCGATATATGCAATAAAAACCGAACTTCTCCCCTTTTCAATATCTTACTCAGTATTTTAACGAGAAACAAATAGTTGATTGAAAATGAAGTATTTAAGGTTATTATCTAATCAATTATGTGTTTGCATCATTTTTATCGTATATATATATCAATTAATACCCATGGACTGAAAATTCACAAAAACGTGGAAAACGGCAAAATATTGCCTAATTCGATGATATTTTATTTAAATCACATGAAGGAGAAGGGGATGATAAACGTCAAAATATTGGTAAATTCGATGATTTTTCGTACGAAACAAAATGCAAGAAAACTTGCTTAAAATGCAATATTATGCAAAATTCTGAGATTTGAAGGCCAAATCACATATCGTGATACTACATGAAATAGTATCGAAATATTGGTAAAAATGAATATATTTACGTAATATCAAACTACATGAAAAACGTGAAAAAAGTCACTATTTAACCATATTTGAGGATTTTAACTTCAAATCATAGAGCGAGGTTTCGTATTATTTAGATCCAAAAAACGACATATGACAATGTTGTTTCCAATACAAATGATAAAGAACAATGTGTTTTCATTAGAATTAACTATAGTGTTCTTGATTTTCCGTTTATATTAACGAGGGAAGATGTACACGTAAAACCGCTCTAATCAGGCTGAAACGTCGATATATGCAATAAAAACCGAACTTCTCCCCTTTTCAATATCTTACTCAGTATTTTAACGAGAAACAAATAGATGATTGAAAATGAAGTATTTAAGGTTATTATCTAATCAATTATGTGTTTGCATCATTTTTATCGTATATATATGAATTAATAGCCATGGACTGAAAATTCACAAAAACTTGGAAAACGGCAAAATATTGCCTAATTCGATGACATTTTATTTAAATCACATGAAGGAAAAAGGGATGATAAACGTCGAAATATTGCTAAATTCGATGATTTTTCGTACGAAACAAAATGCAAGAAAATTTGCTTAAAATGCAATATTATGCGAAATTCTGTGATTTCAAGGCCAAATCACATATCGTGATACTACATGAAATAGTATCGGAATATTGGTAAAAATGAATATATTTACGTAATATCAAACTACACGAAAAACGTGAAAAAGTCACTATTTAACCATATTTGAGGATTTTAACTTCAAATCATAAAGCGAGGTTTCGTATTATTTAGATCCAAGAAAAGACATATGACAATGTTGTTTCGAATACAAATGATAAAAATCAATGTGTTTTCATTAGAATTAACTAAAATGTTCCTGAATTTCCGTTTATATTACCGATGGAAGATGTACACGTAAAACCGCTCTAATCCGGCTGAAACGTCGATATATGCAATAAAAACCGAACTTCTCCCCTTTTCAATATCTTACTCAGTATTTTAACGAGAAACAAATAGTTGATTGAAAATGAAGTATTTAAGGTTATTGTCTAATCAATTATGTGTTTGCATCATTTTTATCGTATATATATGAATTAATACCCATGGACTGAAAATTCACAAAATCGTGGAAAACGGCAAAATATTGCCTAATTCGATGATATTTTATTTAAATCACATGAAGGAAAAGGGGATGATAAACGTTTAAATATTGCTAAATTCGATGATTTTTCGAACGAAACAAAATGCAAGAAAACTTGCTTAATATTATGCTAAATTCTGAGATTTGAAGGCCAAATTACATATCGTGATACTACATGAAATAGTATCGAAATATTGGTAAAAATAAATATATTTACGTAATATCAAACTACATGAAAAACGTGAAAAAAATCACTATTTTACCATATTTGAGGATTTTACCTTCAAATCATAGAGCGAGGTTTCGAATTATTTAGTTCCAAGAAAAGACATATGACAATGTTGGTTCCAATACAATTGATAAAAAACAATGTGTTTTCATTAGAATTAACTATAATGTTCTTGATTTTCCGTTTATATTAACGAGGGAAGATGTACACGTAAAACCGCTCTAATCCGGCTGAAACGTCGATATATGCAATAAAAACCGAACCTCTCCCCTTTTCAATATCTTACTCAGTATTTTAACGAGAAACAAATAGTTGATTGAAAATGAAGTATTTAAGGTTATTATCTAATCAATTATGTGTTTGCATCATTTTTATCGTATATATATGAAGTAATACCCATGGACTGAAAATTCACAAAAACGTGGAAAACGGCAAAATATTGCCTAATTCGATGATATTTTGTTTAAATGACATGAAGGAAAAGGAGATGATAAACGTCAAAATATTGCTAAATTCGATGATTTTTCGTACGAAACAAAATGCAAGAAAACTTGCTTAAAATGCAATATTATGCGAAATTCTGAGATTTGAAGGCCAAATCACATATCGTGATACTACATGAAATAGTATCGAAATATTGGTAAAAATGAATATATTTGCGTAATATCAAACTACTTGATTAACGTGAAAAAGTCACTATTTTACCATATTTGAGGATTTTACCTTCAAATCATAGAGCGAGGTTTCGAATTATTTAGTTCCAAGAAAAGACATATGACAATGTTGGTTCCAATACAATTGATAAAAAACAATGTGTTTTCATTAGAATTAACTATAATGTTCTTGATTTTCCGTTTATATTAACGAGGGAAGATGTACACGTAAAACCGCTCTAATCCGGCTGAAACGTCGATATATGCAATAAAAACCGAACCTCTCCCCTTTTCAATATCTTACTCAGTATTTTAACGAGAAACAAATAGTTGATTGAAAATGAAGTATTTAAGGTTATTATCTAATCAATTATGTGTTTGCATCATTTTTATCGTATATATATGAAGTAATACCCATGGACTGAAAATTCACAAAAACGTGGAAAACGGCAAAATATTGCCTAATTCGATGATATTTTGTTTAAATGACATGAAGGAAAAGGAGATGATAAACGTCAAAATATTGCTAAATTCGATGATTTTTCGTACGAAACAAAATGCAAGAAAACTTGCTTAAAATGCAATATTATGCGAAATTCTGAGATTTGAAGGCCAAATCACATATCGTGATACTACATGAAATAGTATCGAAATATTGGTAAAAATGAATATATTTGCGTAATATCAAACTACTTGATTAACGTGAAAAAGTCACTATTTTACCATATTTGAGGATTTTACCTTCAAATCATAGAGCGAGGTTTCGTATAATTTAGTTCCAGGAAAAGACATATGACAATGTTGTTTCCAATAGAAATGATAAAAAACAATGTGTTTTCATCAGAATTACCTATAATGTTCTTGATTTTCCGTTTATATTATCGAGGGAAGATGTACACGTAAAACCGCTCTAATCCTGATGAAACGTCGATATATGCAATAAAAACCGAACTTCTCCCCTTTTCAATATCTTACTCAGTATTTTAACGAGAAACAAATAGTTGATTGAAAATGAAGTATTTAAGGTTATTATCTAATCAATTATGTGTTTGCATCATTTTTATCGTATATATATAAATTAATACCCATGGACTGAAAATTCACAAAAACGTGGAAAACGGCAAAATATTGCCTAATTCGATGATATTTTATTTAAATCACATGAAGGAAAAGGGGATGATAAACGTCAAAATATTGGTAAATTCGATGATTTTTCGTACGAAACAAAATGCAAGAAAACTTGCTTAAAATGCAATATTATGCAAAATTCTGAGATTTGAAGGCCAAATCACATATCGTGATACTACATGAAATAGTATCGAAATATTGGTAAAAATGAATATATTTACGTAATATCAAACTACATGAAAAACGTGAAAAAAGTCACTATTTTACCATATTTGAGGATTTTACCTTCAAATCATAGAGCGAGGTTTCGAATTATTTAGTTCCAAGAAAAGACATATGACAATGTTGTTTCCAATACAAATGATAAAAAACAATGTGTTTTCATTAGAATTAACTATAATGTTCTTGATTTTCCGTTTATATTAACGAGGGAAGATGTACACGTAAAACCGCTCGAATCCAGCTGAAACGTCGATATATGCAATAAAAACCGAACTTCTCCCCTTTTCAATATCTTACTCAGTATTTTAACGAGAAACAAATAGATGATTGAAAATGAAGTATTTAAGGTTATTATCTAATCAATTATGTGTTTGCAACCTTATTTATCGTATATATATGAAGTAATACCCATTGACTGAAAATTCACAAAAACGTGGAAAACGGCAAAATATTGTCTAATTCGATGATATTTTGTTTAAATCACATGAAGGAAAAGGGGGATGATAAACGTCAAAA
This sequence comes from Procambarus clarkii, assembly GCF_040958095.1. NCBI lineage: Eukaryota > Metazoa > Arthropoda > Malacostraca > Decapoda > Cambaridae > Procambarus > Procambarus clarkii. The sequence goes on from NW_027189598.1 coordinate 17,013, forward strand.
TATTGCTAAATTCGATGATTTTTCGTACAAAACGAAATGCAAGAAAACTTGCTTAAAATGCAATATTATGCGAAATTCTGAGATTTGAAGGCCAAATCACATATCATAATACTACATGAAATAGTATCGAAATATTGGTAAAAATGAATATATTTGCGTAATATCAAACTACTTGATTAACGTGAAAAAGTCACTATTTTACCATATTTGAGGATTTTACCTTCAAATCATAGAGCGAGGTTTCGTATAATTTAGTTCCAGTAAAAGACATATGACAATGTTGTTTCCAATAGAAATGATAAAAAACAATGTGTTTTCATCAGAATTACCTATAATGTTCTTGATTTTCCGTTTATATTAACGAGGGAAGATGTACACGTAAAACCGCTCTAATCCTGATGAAACGTCGATATATGCAATAAAAACCGAACTTCTCCCCTTTTCAATATCTTTCTCAGTATTTTAACGAGAAACAAATAGTTGATTGAAAATGAAGTATTTAGGGTTATTATCTAATCAATTATGTGTTTACATCATTTTTATCGTATATATATATGAAGTAATGCCCATGGACTGAAAATTCACAAAAACGTGGAAAACGGCAAAATATTGCCTAATTCGATGATATTTTGTTTAAATCACATGAAGGAAAAGGAGATGATAAACATCAAAATATTGCAAAATTCGATGATTTTTCGTACGAAACAAAATGCAAGAAAGCTTTCTTAAAATGCAATATTATGCGAAATTCTGAGATTTGAAGGTCAAATCACATATCGTGATACTACATAAAATAGTATCGAAATATTGGTAAAAATGAATATATTTACGTAATATCAAACTACATGAAAAACGTGAAAAAAGTCACTATTTAACCATATTTGAGGATTTTAACTTCAAATCATAGAACAAGGTTTCGTATTATTTAGATCCAAGAAAAGACATATGACAATGTTGTTTCCAATACAAATGATAAAAATCAATGTGTTTTCATTAGAATTAACTAAAATGTTCCTGATTTTCCGTTTATATTACCGATGGAAGATGTATACGTAAAACCGCTCTATTCCGGCTGAAACGTCGATATATGCAATAAAAACCGAACTTCTCCCCTTTTCAATATCTTACTCAGTATTTTAACGAGAAACAAATAGATGATTGAAAATGAAGTATTTAAGGTTATTATCTAATCAATTATGTGTTTGCATCATTTTTATCGTATATATATGAATTAATAGCCATGGACTGAAAATTCACAAAAACTTGGAAAACGGCAAAATATTGCCTAATTCGATGACATTTTATTTAAATCACATGAAGGAAAAAGGGATGATAAACGTCGAAATATTGCTAAATTCGATGATTTTTCGTACGAAACAAAATGCAAGAAAACTTGCTTAAAATGCAATATTATGCGAAATTCTGTGATTTCAAGGCCAAATCACATATCGTGATACTACATGAAATAGTATCGGAATATTGGTAAAAATGAATATATTTACGTAATATCAAACTACACGAAAAACGTGAAAAAAGTCACTATTTAACCATATTTGAGGATTTTAACTTCAAATCATAAAGCGAGGTTTCGTATTATTTAGATCCAAGAAAAGACATATGACAATGTTGTTTCGAATACAAATGATAAAAATCAATGTGTTTTCATTAGAATTAACTAAAATGTTCCTGATTTTCCGTTTATATTACCGATGGAAGATGTACACGTAAAACCGCTCTAATCCGGCTGAAACGTCGATATATGCAATAAAAACCGAACTTCTCCCCTTTTCAATATCTTACTCAGTATTTTAACGAGAAACAAATAGTTGATTGAAAATGAAGTATTTAAGGTTATTGTCTAATTAATTATGTGTTTGCATCATTTTTATCGTATATATATGAATTAATACCCATGGACTGAAAATTCACAAAATCGTGGAAAACGGCAAAATATTGCCTAATTCGATGATATTTTATTTAAATCACATGAAGGAAAAGGGGATGATAAACGTTTAAATATTGCTAAATTCGATGATTTTTCGAACGAAACAAAATGCAAGAAAACTTGCTTAAAATGCAATATTATGCTAAATTCTGAGATTTGAAGGCCAAATCACATATCGTGATACTACATGAAATAGTATCGAAATATTGGTAAAAATAAATATATTTACGTAATATCAAACTACATGAAAAACGTGAAAAAAATCACTATTTTACCATATTTGAGGATTTTACCTTCAAATCATAGAGCGAGGTTTCGTATAATTTAGTTCCAGGAAAAGACATATGACAATGTTGTTTCCAATAGAAATGATAAAAAACAATGTGTTTTCATCAGAATTACCTATAATGTTCTTGATTTTCCGTTTATATTATCGAGGGAAGATGTACACGTAAAACCGCTCTAATCCTGATGAAACGTCGATATATGCAATAAAAACCGAACTTCTCCCCTTTTCAATATCTTACTCAGTATTTTAACGAGAAACAAATAGATGATTGAAAATGAAGTATTTAAGGTTATTATCTAATCAATTATGTGTTTGCATCATTTTTATCGTATATATATAAATTAATACCCATGGACTGAAAATTCACAAAAACTTGGAAAACGGCAAAATATTGCCTAATTCGATGACATTTTATTTAAATCACATTAAGGAAAAAGGGATGATAAACGTCGAAATATTGCTAAATTCGATGATTTTTCGTACGAAACAAAATGCAAGAAAACTTGCTTAAAATGCAATATTATGCGAAATTCTGTGATTTCAAGGCCAAATCACATATCGTGATACTACATAAAATAGTATCGAAATATTGGTAAAAATGAATATATTTACGTAATATCAAACTACATGAAAAACGTGAAAAAAGTCACTATTTAACCATATTTGAGGATTTTAACTTCAAATCATAGAACAAGGTTTCGTATTATTTAGATCCAAGAAAAGACATATGACAATGTTGTTTCCAATACAAATGATAAAAATCAATGTGTTTTCATTAGAATTAACTAAAATGTTCATGATTTTCCGTTTATATTACCGATGGAAGATGTATACGTAAAACCGCTCTATTCCGGCTGAAACGTCGATATATGCAATAAAAACCGAACTTCTCCCCTTTTCAATATCTTACTCAGTATTTTAACGAGAAACAAATAGTTGATTGAAAATGAAGTATTTAAGGTTATTATCTAATCAATTATGTGTTTGCATCATTTTTATCGTATATATATATCAATTAATACCCATGGACTGAAAATTCACAAAAACGTGGAAAACGGCAAAATATTGCCTAATTCGATGATATTTTATTTAAATCACATGAAGGAGAAGGGGATGATAAACGTCAAAATATTGGTAAATTCGATGATTTTTCGTACGAAACAAAATGCAAGAAAACTTGCTTAAAATGCAATATTATGCAAAATTCTGAGATTTGAAGGCCAAATCACATATCGTGATACTACATGAAATAGTATCGAAATATTGGTAAAAATGAATATATTTACGTAATATCAAACTACATGAAAAACGTGAAAAAAGTCACTAATTTAACCATATTTGAGGATTTTAACTTCAAATCATAGAGCGAGGTTTCGTATTATTTAGATCCAAAAAAAGACATATGACAATGTTGTTTCCAATACAAATGATAAAAAACAATGTGTTTTCATTAGAATTAACTATAGTGTTCTTGATTTTCCGTTTATATTAACGAGGGAAGATGTACACGTAAAACCGCTCTAATCAGGCTGAAACGTCGATATATGCAATAAAAACCGAACTTCTCCCCTTTTCAATATCTTACTCAGTATTTTAACGAGAAACAAATAGATGATTGAAAATGAAGTATTTAAGGTTATTATCTAATCAATTATGTGTTTGCATCATTTTTATCGTATATATATGAATTAATAGCCATGGACTGAAAATTCACAAAAACTTGGAAAACGGCAAAATATTGCCTAATTCGATGACATTTTATTTAAATCACATGAAGGAAAAAGGGATGATAAACGTCGAAATATTGCTAAATTCGATGATTTTTCGTACGAAACAAAATGCAAGAAAACTTGCTTAAAATGCAATATTATGCGAAATTCTGTGATTTCAAAGCCAAATCACATATCGTGATACTACATGAAATAGTATCGGAATATTGGTAAAAATGAATATATTTACGTAATATCAAACTACACGAAAAACGTGAAAAAAGTCACTATTTAACCATATTTGAGGATTTTAACTTCAAATCATAAAGCGAGGTTTCGTATTATTTAGATCCAAGAAAAGACATATGACAATGTTGTTTCGAATACAAATGATAAAAATCAATGTGTTTTCATTAGAATTAACTAAAATGTTCCTGATTTTCCGTTTATATTACCGATGGAAGATGTACACGTAAAACCGCTCTAATCCGGCTGAAACGTCGATATATGCAATAAAAACCGAACTTCTCCCCTTTTCAATGTCTTACTCAGTATTTTAACGAGAAACAAATAGTTGGTTGATTGAAAATGAAGTATTTAAGGTTATTGTCTAATCAATTATGTGTTTGCATCATTTTTATCGTATATATATGAATTAATACCCATGGACTGAAAATTCACAAAAACGTGGAAAACGGCAAAATATTGTCTAATTCGATGATATTTTGTTTAAATCACATGAAGGAAAAGGGGATGATAAACGTCAAAATATTGCTAAATTCGATAATTTTTCGAACGAAACAAAATGCAAGAAAACTTGCTTAAAATGCAATATTATGCTAAATTCTGAGATTTGAAGGCCAAATCACATATCGTGATACTACATGAAATAGTATCGAAATATTGGTAAAAATAAATATATTTACGTAATATCAAACTACATGAAAAACGTGAAAAAAATCACTATTTTACCATATTTGAGGATTTTACCTTCAAATCATAGAGCGAGGTTTCGAATTATTTAGTTCCAAGAAAAGACATATGACAATGTTGGTTCCAATACAATTGATAAAAAACAATGTGTTTTCATTAGAATTAACTATAATGTTCTTGATTTTCCGTTTATATTAACGAGGGAAGATGTACTCGTAAAACCGCTCTAATCCGGCTGAAACGTCGATATATGCAATAAAAACCGAACCTCTCCCCTTTTCAATATCTTACTCAGTATTTTAACGAGAAACAAATAGATGATTGAAAATGAAGTATTTAAGGTTATTATCTAATCAATTATGTGTTTGCATCATTTTTATCGTATATATATGAAGTAATACCCATGGACTGAAAATTCACAAAAACGTGGAAAACGGCAAAATATTGCCTAATTCGATGATATTTTGTTTAAATGACATGAAGGAAAAGGAGATGATAAACGTCAAAATATTGCTAAATTCGATGATTTTTCGTACGAAACAAAATGCAAGAAAACTTGCTTAAAATGCAATATTATGCGAAATTCTGAGATTTGAAGGCCAAATCACATATCGTGATACTACATGAAATAGTATCGAAATATTGGTAAAAATGAATATATTTGCGTAATATCAAACTACTTGATTAACGTGAAAAAGTCACTATTTTACAATATTTGAGGATTTTACCTTCAAATCATAGAGCGAGGTTTCGTATAATTTAGTTCCAGTAAAAGACATATGACAATGTTGTTTCCAATAGAAATGATAAAAAACAATGTGTTTTCATCAGAATTACCTATAATGTTCTTGATTTTCCGTTTATATTAACGAGGGAAGATGTACACGTAAAACCGCTCTAATCCTGATGAAACGTCGATATATGCAATAAAAACCGAACTTCTCCCCTTTTCAATATCTTTCTCAGTATTTTAACGAGAAACAAATAGTTGATTGAAAATGAAGTATTTAGGGTTATTATCTAATCAATTATGTGTTTACATCATTTTTATCGTATATATATATGAAGTAATGCCCATGGACTGAAAATTCACAAAAACGTGGAAAACGGCAAAATATTGCCTAATTCGATGATATTTTGTTTAAATCACATGAAGGAAAAGGAGATGATAAACATCAAAATATTGCAAAATTCGATGATTTTTCGTACGAAACAAAATGCAAGAAAGCTTTCTTAAAATGCAATATTATGCGAAATTCTGAGATTTGAAGGTCAAATCACATATCGTGATACTACATAAAATAGTATCGAAATATTGGTAAAAATGAATATATTTACGTAATATCAAACTACATGAAAAACGTGAAAAAAGTCACTATTTAACCATATTTGAGGATTTTAACTTCAAATCATAGAACAAGGTTTCGTATTATTTAGATCCAAGAAAAGACATATGACAATGTTGTTTCCAATACAAATGATAAAAATCAATGTGTTTTCATTAGAATTAACTAAAATGTTCCTGATTTTCCGTTTATATTACCGATGGAAGATGTATACGTAAAACCGCTCTATTCCGGCTGAAACGTCGATATATGCAATAAAAACCGAACTTCTCCCCTTTTCAATATCTTACTCAGTATTTTAACGAGAAACAAATAGATGATTGAAAATGAAGTATTTAAGGTTATTATCTAATCAATTATGTGTTTGCATCATTTTTATCGTATATATATGAATTAATAGCCATGGACTGAAAATTCACAAAAACTTGGAAAACGGCAAAATATTGCCTAATTCGATGACATTTTATTTAAATCACATGAAGGAAAAAGGGATGATAAACGTCGAAATATTGCTAAATTCGATGATTTTTCGTACGAAACAAAATGCAAGAAAACTTGCTTAAAATGCAATATTATGCGAAATTCTGTGATTTCAAGGCCAAATCACATATCGTGATACTACATGAAATAGTATCGGAATATTGGTAAAAATGAATATATTTACGTAATATCAAACTACACGAAAAACGTGAAAAAAGTCACTATTTAACCATATTTGAGGATTTTAACTTCAAATCATAAAGCGAGGTTTCGTATTATTTAGATCCAAGAAAAGACATATGACAATGTTGTTTCGAATACAAATGATAAAAATCAATGTGTTTTCATTAGAATTAACTAAAATGTTCCTGATTTTCCGTTTATATTACCGATGGAAGATGTACACGTAAAACCGCTCTAATCCGGCTGAAACGTCGATATATGCAATAAAAACCGAACTTCTCCCCTTTTCAATATCTTACTCAGTATTTTAACGAGAAACAAATAGTTGATTGAAAATGAAGTATTTAAGGTTATTGTCTAATTAATTATGTGTTTGCATCATTTTTATCGTATATATATGAATTAATACCCATGGACTGAAAATTCACAAAATCGTGGAAAACGGCAAAATATTGCCTAATTCGATGATATTTTATTTAAATCACATGAAGGAAAAGGGGATGATAAACGTTTAAATATTGCTAAATTCGATGATTTTTCGAACGAAACAAAATGCAAGAAAACTTGCTTAAAATGCAATATTATGCTAAATTCTGAGATTTGAAGGCCAAATCACATATCGTGATACTACATGAAATAGTATCGAAATATTGGTAAAAATAAATATATTTACGTAATATCAAACTACATGAAAAACGTGAAAAAAATCACTATTTTACCATATTTGAGGATTTTACCTTCAAATCATAGAGCGAGGTTTCGAATTATTTAGTTCCAAGAAAAGACATATGACAATGTTGGTTCCAATACAATTGATAAAAAACAATGTGTTTTCATTAGAATTAACTATAATGTTCTTGATTTTCCGTTTATATTAACGAGGGAAGATGTACACGTAAAACCGCTCTAATCCGGCTGAAACGTCGATATATGCAATAAAAACCGAACCTCTCCACGTTTCAATATCTTACCCAGTATTTTCACGAGAAACAAATAGATGATTGAAAATGAAGTATTTAAGGTTATTATCTAATCAATTATATGTTTGCATCATTTTTATCGTATATATATGAAGTAATACCCATGGACTGAAAATTCACAAAAACGTGGAAAACGGCAAAATATTGCCTAATTCGATGATATTTTGTTTAAATGACATGAAGGAAAAGGAGATGATAAACGTCAAAATATTGCTAAATTCGATGATTTTTCGTACGAAACAAAATGCAAGAAAACTTGCTTAAAATGCAATATTATGCGAAATTCTGAGATTTGAAGGCCAAATCACATATCGTGATACTACATGAAATAGTATCGAAATATTGGTAAAAATGAATATATTTGCGTAATATCAAACTACTTGATTAACGTGAAAAAGTCACTATTTTACCATATTTGAGGATTTTACCTTCAAATCATAGAGCGAGGTTTCGTATAATTTAGTTCCAGGAAAAGACATATGACAATGTTGTTTCCAATAGAAATGATAAAAAACAATGTGTTTTCATCAGAATTACCTATAATGTTCTTGATTTTCCGTTTATATTATCGAGGGAAGATGTACACGTAAAACCGCTCTAATCCTGATGAAACGTCGATATATGCAATAAAAACCGAACTTCTCCCCTTTTCAATATCTTACTCAGTATTTTAACGAGAAACAAATAGATGATTGAAAATGAAGTATTTAAGGTTATTATCTAATCAATTATGTGTTTGCATCATTTTTATCGTATATATATAAATTAATACCCATGGACTGAAAATTCACAAAAACTTGGAAAACGGCAAAATATTGCCTAATTCGATGACATTTTATTTAAATCACATGAAGGAAAAAGGGATGATAAACGTCGAAATATTGCTAAATTCGATGATTTTTCGTACGAAACAAAATGCAAGAAAACTTGCTTAAAATGCAATATTATGCGAAATTCTGTGATTTCAAGGCCAAATCACATATCGTGATACTACATAAAATAGTATCGAAATATTGGTAAAAATGAATATATTTACGTAATATCAAACTACATGAAAAACGTGAAAAAAGTCTTTATTTAACCATATTTGAGGATTTTAACTTCAAATCATAGAACAAGGTTTCGTATTATTTAGATCCAAGAAAAGACATATGACAATGTTGTTTCCAATACAAATGATAAAAATCAATGTGTTTTCATTAGAATTAACTAAAATGTTCATGATTTTCCGTTTATATTACCGATGGAAGATGTATACGTAAAACCGCTCTATTCCGGCTGAAACGTCGATATATGCAATAAAAACCGAACTTCTCCCCTTTTCAATATCTTACTCAGTATTTTAACGAGAAACAAATAGTTGATTGAAAATGAAGTATTTAAGGTTATTATCTAATCAATTATGTGTTTGCATCATTTTTATCGTATATATATATCAATTAATACCCATGGACTGAAAATTCACAAAAACGTGGAAAACGGCAAAATATTGCCTAATTCGATGATATTTTATTTAAATCACATGAAGGAGAAGGGGATGATAAACGTCAAAATATTGGTAAATTCGATGATTTTTCGTACGAAACAAAATGCAAGAAAACTTGCTTAAAATGCAATATTATGCAAAATTCTGAGATTTGAAGGCCAAATCACATATCGTGATACTACATGAAATAGTATCGAAATATTGGTAAAAATGAATATATTTACGTAATATCAAACTACATGAAAAACGTGAAAAAAGTCACTATTTAACCATATTTGAGGATTTTAACTTCAAATCATAGAGCGAGGTTTCGTATTATTTAGATCCAAAAAACGACATATGACAATGTTGTTTCCAATACAAATGATAAAGAACAATGTGTTTTCATTAGAATTAACTATAGTGTTCTTGATTTTCCGTTTATATTAACGAGGGAAGATGTACACGTAAAACCGCTCTAATCAGGCTGAAACGTCGATATATGCAATAAAAACCGAACTTCTCCCCTTTTCAATATCTTACTCAGTATTTTAACGAGAAACAAATAGATGATTGAAAATGAAGTATTTAAGGTTATTATCTAATCAATTATGTGTTTGCATCATTTTTATCGTATATATATGAATTAATAGCCATGGACTGAAAATTCACAAAAACTTGGAAAACGGCAAAATATTGCCTAATTCGATGACATTTTATTTAAATCACATGAAGGAAAAAGGGATGATAAACGTCGAAATATTGCTAAATTCGATGATTTTTCGTACGAAACAAAATGCAAGAAAATTTGCTTAAAATGCAATATTATGCGAAATTCTGTGATTTCAAGGCCAAATCACATATCGTGATACTACATGAAATAGTATCGGAATATTGGTAAAAATGAATATATTTACGTAATATCAAACTACACGAAAAACGTGAAAAAGTCACTATTTAACCATATTTGAGGATTTTAACTTCAAATCATAAAGCGAGGTTTCGTATTATTTAGATCCAAGAAAAGACATATGACAATGTTGTTTCGAATACAAATGATAAAAATCAATGTGTTTTCATTAGAATTAACTAAAATGTTCCTGAATTTCCGTTTATATTACCGATGGAAGATGTACACGTAAAACCGCTCTAATCCGGCTGAAACGTCGATATATGCAATAAAAACCGAACTTCTCCCCTTTTCAATATCTTACTCAGTATTTTAACGAGAAACAAATAGTTGATTGAAAATGAAGTATTTAAGGTTATTGTCTAATCAATTATGTGTTTGCATCATTTTTATCGTATATATATGAATTAATACCCATGGACTGAAAATTCACAAAATCGTGGAAAACGGCAAAATATTGCCTAATTCGATGATATTTTATTTAAATCACATGAAGGAAAAGGGGATGATAAACGTTTAAATATTGCTAAATTCGATGATTTTTCGAACGAAACAAAATGCAAGAAAACTTGCTTAATATTATGCTAAATTCTGAGATTTGAAGGCCAAATTACATATCGTGATACTACATGAAATAGTATCGAAATATTGGTAAAAATAAATATATTTACGTAATATCAAACTACATGAAAAACGTGAAAAAAATCACTATTTTACCATATTTGAGGATTTTACCTTCAAATCATAGAGCGAGGTTTCGAATTATTTAGTTCCAAGAAAAGACATATGACAATGTTGGTTCCAATACAATTGATAAAAAACAATGTGTTTTCATTAGAATTAACTATAATGTTCTTGATTTTCCGTTTATATTAACGAGGGAAGATGTACACGTAAAACCGCTCTAATCCGGCTGAAACGTCGATATATGCAATAAAAACCGAACCTCTCCCCTTTTCAATATCTTACTCAGTATTTTAACGAGAAACAAATAGTTGATTGAAAATGAAGTATTTAAGGTTATTATCTAATCAATTATGTGTTTGCATCATTTTTATCGTATATATATGAAGTAATACCCATGGACTGAAAATTCACAAAAACGTGGAAAACGGCAAAATATTGCCTAATTCGATGATATTTTGTTTAAATGACATGAAGGAAAAGGAGATGATAAACGTCAAAATATTGCTAAATTCGATGATTTTTCGTACGAAACAAAATGCAAGAAAACTTGCTTAAAATGCAATATTATGCGAAATTCTGAGATTTGAAGGCCAAATCACATATCGTGATACTACATGAAATAGTATCGAAATATTGGTAAAAATGAATATATTTGCGTAATATCAAACTACTTGATTAACGTGAAAAAGTCACTATTTTACCATATTTGAGGATTTTACCTTCAAATCATAGAGCGAGGTTTCGTATAATTTAGTTCCAGGAAAAGACATATGACAATGTTGTTTCCAATAGAAATGATAAAAAACAATGTGTTTTCATCAGAATTACCTATAATGTTCTTGATTTTCCGTTTATATTATCGAGGGAAGATGTACACGTAAAACCGCTCTAATCCTGATGAAACGTCGATATATGCAATAAAAACCGAACTTCTCCCCTTTTCAATATCTTACTCAGTATTTTAACGAGAAACAAATAGTTGATTGAAAATGAAGTATTTAAGGTTATTATCTAATCAATTATGTGTTTGCATCATTTTTATCGTATATATATAAATTAATACCCATGGACTGAAAATTCACAAAAACGTGGAAAACGGCAAAATATTGCCTAATTCGATGATATTTTATTTAAATCACATGAAGGAAAAGGGGATGATAAACGTCAAAATATTGGTAAATTCGATGATTTTTCGTACGAAACAAAATGCAAGAAAACTTGCTTAAAATGCAATATTATGCAAAATTCTGAGATTTGAAGGCCAAATCACATATCGTGATACTACATGAAATAGTATCGAAATATTGGTAAAAATGAATATATTTACGTAATATCAAACTACATGAAAAACGTGAAAAAAGTCACTATTTTACCATATTTGAGGATTTTACCTTCAAATCATAGAGCGAGGTTTCGAATTATTTAGTTCCAAGAAAAGACATATGACAATGTTGTTTCCAATACAAATGATAAAAAACAATGTGTTTTCATTAGAATTAACTATAATGTTCTTGATTTTCCGTTTATATTAACGAGGGAAGATGTACACGTAAAACCGCTCGAATCCAGCTGAAACGTCGATATATGCAATAAAAACCGAACTTCTCCCCTTTTCAATATCTTACTCAGTATTTTAACGAGAAACAAATAGATGATTGAAAATGAAGTATTTAAGGTTATTATCTAATCAATTATGTGTTTGCAACCTTATTTATCGTATATATATGAAGTAATACCCATTGACTGAAAATTCACAAAAACGTGGAAAACGGCAAAATATTGTCTAATTCGATGATATTTTGTTTAAATCACATGAAGGAAAAGGGGGATGATAAACGTCAAAATATTGCTAAATTCGATGATTTTTCGTACAAAACGAAATGCAAGAAAACTTGCTTAAAATGCAATATTATGCGAAATTCTGAGATTTGAAGGCCAAATCACATATCATAATACTACATGAAATAGTATCGAAATATTGGTAAAAATGAATATATTTGCGTAATATCAAACTACTTGATTAACGTGAAAAAGTCACTATTTTACCATATTTGAGGATTTTACCTTCAAATCATAGAGCGAGGTTTCGTATAATTTAGTTCCAGTAAAAGACATATGACAATGTTGTTTCCAATAGAAATGATAAAAAACAATGTGTTTTCATCAGAATTACCTATAATGTTCTTGATTTTCCGTTTATATTAACGAGGGAAGATGTACACGTAAAACCGCTCTAATCCTGATGAAACGTCGATATATGCAATAAAAACCGAACTTCTCCCCTTTTCAATATCTTTCTCAGTATTTTAACGAGAAACAAATAGTTGATTGAAAATGAAGTATTTAGGGTTATTATCTAATCAATTATGTGTTTACATCATTTTTATCGTATATATATATGAAGTAATGCCCATGGACTGAAAATTCACAAAAACGTGGAAAACGGCAAAATATTGCCTAATTCGATGATATTTTGTTTAAATCACATGAAGGAAAAGGAGATGATAAACATCAAAATATTGCAAAATTCGATGATTTTTCGTACGAAACAAAATGCAAGAAAGCTTTCTTAAAATGCAATATTATGCGAAATTCTGAGATTTGAAGGTCAAATCACATATCGTGATACTACATAAAATAGTATCGAAATATTGGTAAAAATGAATATATTTACGTAATATCAAACTACATGAAAAACGTGAAAAAAGTCACTATTTAACCATATTTGAGGATTTTAACTTCAAATCATAGAACAAGGTTTCGTATTATTTAGATCCAAGAAAAGACATATGACAATGTTGTTTCCAATACAAATGATAAAAATCAATGTGTTTTCATTAGAATTAACTAAAATGTTCCTGATTTTCCGTTTATATTACCGATGGAAGATGTATACGTAAAACCGCTCTATTCCGGCTGAAACGTCGATATATGCAATAAAAACCGAACTTCTCCCCTTTTCAATATCTTACTCAGTATTTTAACGAGAAACAAATAGATGATTGAAAATGAAGTATTTAAGGTTATTATCTAATCAATTATGTGTTTGCATCATTTTTATCGTATATATATGAATTAATAGCCATGGACTGAAAATTCACAAAAACTTGGAAAACGGCAAAATATTGCCTAATTCGATGACATTTTATTTAAATCACATGAAGGAAAAAGGGATGATAAACGTCGAAATATTGCTAAATTCGATGATTTTTCGTACGAAACAAAATGCAAGAAAACTTGCTTAAAATGCAATATTATGCGAAATTCTGTGATTTCAAGGCCAAATCACATATCGTGATACTACATGAAATAGTATCGGAATATTGGTAAAAATGAATATATTTACGTAATATCAAACTACACGAAAAACGTGAAAAAAGTCACTATTTAACCATATTTGAGGATTTTAACTTCAAATCATAAAGCGAGGTTTCGTATTATTTAGATCCAAGAAAAGACATATGACAATGTTGTTTCGAATACAAATGATAAAAATCAATGTGTTTTCATTAGAATTAACTAAAATGTTCCTGATTTTCCGTTTATATTACCGATGGAAGATGTACACGTAAAACCGCTCTAATCCGGCTGAAACGTCGATATATGCAATAAAAACCGAACTTCTCCCCTTTTCAATATCTTACTCAGTATTTTAACGAGAAACAAATAGTTGATTGAAAATGAAGTATTTAAGGTTATTGTCTAATTAATTATGTGTTTGCATCATTTTTATCGTATATATATGAATTAATACCCATGGACTGAAAATTCACAAAATCGTGGAAAACGGCAAAATATTGCCTAATTCGATGATATTTTATTTAAATCACATGAAGGAAAAGGGGATGATAAACGTTTAAATATTGCTAAATTCGATGATTTTTCGAACGAAACAAAATGCAAGAAAACTTGCTTAAAATGCAATATTATGCTAAATTCTGAGATTTGAAGGCCAAATCACATATCGTGATACTACATGAAATAGTATCGAAATATTGGTAAAAATAAATATATTTACGTAATATCAAACTACATGAAAAACGTGAAAAAAATCACTATTTTACCATATTTGAGGATTTTACCTTCAAATCATAGAGCGAGGTTTCGTATAATTTAGTTCCAGGAAAAGACATATGACAATGTTGTTTCCAATAGAAATGATAAAAAACAATGTGTTTTCATCAGAATTACCTATAATGTTCTTGATTTTCCGTTTATATTATCGAGGGAAGATGTACACGTAAAACCGCTCTAATCCTGATGAAACGTCGATATATGCAATAAAAACCGAACTTCTCCCCTTTTCAATATCTTACTCAGTATTTTAACGAGAAACAAATAGATGATTGAAAATGAAGTATTTAAGGTTATTATCTAATCAATTATGTGTTTGCATCATTTTTATCGTATATATATAAATTAATACCCATGGACTGAAAATTCACAAAAACTTGGAAAACGGCAAAATATTGCCTAATTCGATGACATTTTATTTAAATCACATTAAGGAAAAAGGGATGATAAACGTCGAAATATTGCTAAATTCGATGATTTTTCGTACGAAACAAAATGCAAGAAAACTTGCTTAAAATGCAATATTATGCGAAATTCTGTGATTTCAAGGCCAAATCACATATCGTGATACTACATAAAATAGTATCGAAATATTGGTAAAAATGAATATATTTACGTAATATCAAACTACATGAAAAACGTGAAAAAAGTCACTATTTAACCATATTTGAGGATTTTAACTTCAAATCATAGAACAAGGTTTCGTATTATTTAGATAAAAGAAAAGACATATGACAATGTTGTTTCCAATACAAATGATAAAAATCAATGTGTTTTCATTAGAATTAACTAAAATGTTCATGATTTTCCGTTTATATTACCGATGGAAGATGTATACGTAAAACCGCTCTATTCCGGCTGAAACGTCGATATATGCAATAAAAACCGAACTTCTCCCCTTTTCAATATCTTACTCAGTATTTTAACGAGAAACAAATAGTTGATTGAAAATGAAGTATTTAAGGTTATTATCTAATCAATTATGTGTTTGCATCATTTTTATCGTATATATATATCAATTAATACCCATGGACTGAAAATTCACAAAAACGTGGAAAACGGCAAAATATTGCCTAATTCGATGATATTTTATTTAAATCACATGAAGGAGAAGGGGATGATAAACGTCAAAATATTGGTAAATTCGATGATTTTTCGTACGAAACAAAATGCAAGAAAACTTGCTTAAAATGCAATATTATGCAAAATTCTGAGATTTGAAGGCCAAATCACATATCGTGATACTACATGAAATAGTATCGAAATATTGGTAAAAATGAATATATTTACGTAATATCAAACTACATGAAAAACGTGAAAAAAGTCACTATTTAACCATATTTGAGGATTTTAACTTCAAATCATAGAGCGAGGTTTCGTATTATTTAGATCCAAAAAAAGACATATGACAATGTTGTTTCCAATACAAATGATAAAAAACAATGTGTTTTCATTAGAATTAACTATAGTGTTCTTGATTTTCCGTTTATATTAACGAGGGAAGATGTACACGTAAAACCGCTCTAATCAGGCTGAAACGTCGATATATGCAATAAAAACCGAACTTCTCCCCTTTTCAATATCTTACTCAGTATTTTAACGAGAAACAAATAGATGATTGAAAATGAAGTATTTAAGGTTATTATCTAATCAATTATGTGTTTGCATCATTTTTATCGTATATATATGAATTAATAGCCATGGACTGAAAATTCACAAAAACTTGGAAAACGGCAAAATATTGCCTAATTCGATGACATTTTATTTAAATCACATGAAGGAAAAAGGGATGATAAACGTCGAAATATTGCTAAATTCGATGATTTTTCGTACGAAACAAAATGCAAGAAAACTTGCTTAAAATGCAATATTATGCGAAATTCTGTGATTTCAAAGCCAAATCACATATCGTGATACTACATGAAATAGTATCGGAATATTGGTAAAAATGAATATATTTACGTAATATCAAACTACACGAAAAACGTGAAAAAAGTCACTATTTAACCATATTTGAGGATTTTAACTTCAAATCATAAAGCGAGGTTTCGTATTATTTAGATCCAAGAAAAGACATATGACAATGTTGTTTCGAATACAAATGATAAAAATCAATGTGTTTTCATTAGAATTAACTAAAATGTTCCTGATTTTCCGTTTATATTACCGATGGAAGATGTACACGTAAAACCGCTCTAATCCGGCTGAAACGTCGATATATGCAATAAAAACCGAACTTCTCCCCTTTTCAATGTCTTACTCAGTATTTTAACGAGAAACAAATAGTTGGTTGATTGAAAATGAAGTATTTAAGGTTATTGTCTAATCAATTATGTGTTTGCATCATTTTTATCGTATATATATGAATTAATACCCATGGACTGAAAATTCACAAAAACGTGGAAAACGGCAAAATATTGTCTAATTCGATGATATTTTGTTTAAATCACATGAAGGAAAAGGGGATGATAAACGTCAAAATATTGCTAAATTCGATAATTTTTCGAACGAAACAAAATGCAAGAAAACTTGCTTAAAATGCAATATTATGCTAAATTCTGAGATTTGAAGGCCAAATCACATATCGTGATACTACATGAAATAGTATCGAAATATTGGTAAAAATAAATATATTTACGTAATATCAAACTACATGAAAAACGTGAAAAAAATCACTATTTTACCATATTTGAGGATTTTACCTTCAAATCATAGAGCGAGGTTTCGAATTATTTAGTTCCAAGAAAAGACATATGACAATGTTGGTTCCAATACAATTGATAAAAAACAATGTGTTTTCATTAGAATTAACTATAATGTTCTTGATTTTCCGTTTATATTAACGAGGGAAGATGTACTCGTAAAACCGCTCTAATCCGGCTGAAACGTCGATATATGCAATAAAAACCGAACCTCTCCCCTTTTCAATATCTTACTCAGTATTTTAACGAGAAACAAATAGATGATTGAAAATGAAGTATTTAAGGTTATTATCTAATCAATTATGTGTTTGCATCATTTTTATCGTATATATATGAAGTAATACCCATGGACTGAAAATTCACAAAAACGTGGAAAACGGCAAAATATTGCCTAATTCGATGATATTTTGTTTAAATGACATGAAGGAAAAGGAGATGATAAACGTCAAAATATTGCTAAATTCGATGATTTTTCGTACGAAACAAAATGCAAGAAAACTTGCTTAAAATGCAATATTATGCGAAATTCTGAGATTTGAAGGCCAAATCACATATCGTGATACTACATGAAATAGTATCGAAATATTGGTAAAAATGAATATATTTGCGTAATATCAAACTACTTGATTAACGTGAAAAAGTCACTATTTTACAATATTTGAGGATTTTACCTTCAAATCATAGAGCGAGGTTTCGTATAATTTAGTTCCAGTAAAAGACATATGACAATGTTGTTTCCAATAGAAATGATAAAAAACAATGTGTTTTCATCAGAATTACCTATAATGTTCTTGATTTTCCGTTTATATTAACGAGGGAAGATGTACACGTAAAACCGCTCTAATCCTGATGAAACGTCGATATATGCAATAAAAACCGAACTTCTCCCCTTTTCAATATCTTTCTCAGTATTTTAACGAGAAACAAATAGTTGATTGAAAATGAAGTATTTAGGGTTATTATCTAATCAATTATGTGTTTACATCATTTTTATCGTATATATATATGAAGTAATGCCCATGGACTGAAAATTCACAAAAACGTGGAAAACGGCAAAATATTGCCTAATTCGATGATATTTTGTTTAAATCACATGAAGGAAAAGGAGATGATAAACATCAAAATATTGCAAAATTCGATGATTTTTCGTACGAAACAAAATGCAAGAAAGCTTTCTTAAAATGCAATATTATGCGAAATTCTGAGATTTGAAGGTCAAATCACATATCGTGATACTACATAAAATAGTATCGAAATATTGGTAAAAATGAATATATTTACGTAATATCAAACTACATGAAAAACGTGAAAAAAGTCACTATTTAACCATATTTGAGGATTTTAACTTCAAATCATAGAACAAGGTTTCGTATTATTTAGATCCAAGAAAAGACATATGACAATGTTGTTTCCAATACAAATGATAAAAATCAATGTGTTTTCATTAGAATTAACTAAAATGTTCCTGATTTTCCGTTTATATTACCGATGGAAGATGTATACGTAAAACCGCTCTATTCCGGCTGAAACGTCGATATATGCAATAAAAACCGAACTTCTCCCCTTTTCAATATCTTACTCAGTATTTTAACGAGAAACAAATAGATGATTGAAAATGAAGTATTTAAGGTTATTATCTAATCAATTATGTGTTTGCATCATTTTTATCGTATATATATGAATTAATAGCCATGGACTGAAAATTCACAAAAACTTGGAAAACGGCAAAATATTGCCTAATTCGATGACATTTTATTTAAATCACATGAAGGAAAAAGGGATGATAAACGTCGAAATATTGCTAAATTCGATGATTTTTCGTACGAAACAAAATGCAAGAAAACTTGCTTAAAATGCAATATTATGCGAAATTCTGTGATTTCAAGGCCAAATCACATATCGTGATACTACATGAAATAGTATCGGAATATTGGTAAAAATGAATATATTTACGTAATATCAAACTACACGAAAAACGTGAAAAAAGTCACTATTTAACCATATTTGAGGATTTTAACTTCAAATCATAAAGCGAGGTTTCGTATTATTTAGATCCAAGAAAAGACATATGACAATGTTGTTTCGAATACAAATGATAAAAATCAATGTGTTTTCATTAGAATTAACTAAAATGTTCCTGATTTTCCGTTTATATTACCGATGGAAGATGTACACGTAAAACCGCTCTAATCCGGCTGAAACGTCGATATATGCAATAAAAACCGAACTTCTCCCCTTTTCAATATCTTACTCAGTATTTTAACGAGAAACAAATAGTTGATTGAAAATGAAGTATTTAAGGTTATTGTCTAATTAATTATGTGTTTGCATCATTTTTATCGTATATATATGAATTAATACCCATGGACTGAAAATTCACAAAATCGTGGAAAACGGCAAAATATTGCCTAATTCGATGATATTTTATTTAAATCACATGAAGGAAAAGGGGATGATAAACGTTTAAATATTGCTAAATTCGATGATTTTTCGAACGAAACAAAATGCAAGAAAACTTGCTTAAAATGCAATATTATGCTAAATTCTGAGATTTGAAGGCCAAATCACATATCGTGATACTACATGAAATAGTATCGAAATATTGGTAAAAATAAATATATTTACGTAATATCAAACTACATGAAAAACGTGAAAAAAATCACTATTTTACCATATTTGAGGATTTTACCTTCAAATCATAGAGCGAGGTTTCGAATTATTTAGTTCCAAGAAAAGACATATGACAATGTTGGTTCCAATACAATTGATAAAAAACAATGTGTTTTCATTAGAATTAACTATAATGTTCTTGATTTTCCGTTTATATTAACGAGGGAAGATGTACACGTAAAACCGCTCTAATCCGGCTGAAACGTCGATATATGCAATAAAAACCGAACCTCTCCACGTTTCAATATCTTACCCAGTATTTTCACGAGAAACAAATAGATGATTGAAAATGAAGTATTTAAGGTTATTATCTAATCAATTATATGTTTGCATCATTTTTATCGTATATATATGAAGTAATACCCATGGACTGAAAATTCACAAAAACGTGGAAAACGGCAAAATATTGCCTAATTCGATGATATTTTGTTTAAATGACATGAAGGAAAAGGAGATGATAAACGTCAAAATATTGCTAAATTCGATGATTTTTCGTACGAAACAAAATGCAAGAAAACTTGCTTAAAATGCAATATTATGCGAAATTCTGAGATTTGAAGGCCAAATCACATATCGTGATACTACATGAAATAGTATCGAAATATTGGTAAAAATGAATATATTTGCGTAATATCAAACTACTTGATTAACGTGAAAAAGTCACTATTTTACCATATTTGAGGATTTTACCTTCAAATCATAGAGCGAGGTTTCGTATAATTTAGTTCCAGGAAAAGACATATGACAATGTTGTTTCCAATAGAAATGATAAAAAACAATGTGTTTTCATCAGAATTACCTATAATGTTCTTGATTTTCCGTTTATATTATCGAGGGAAGATGTACACGTAAAACCGCTCTAATCCTGATGAAACGTCGATATATGCAATAAAAACCGAACTTCTCCCCTTTTCAATATCTTACTCAGTATTTTAACGAGAAACAAATAGATGATTGAAAATGAAGTATTTAAGGTTATTATCTAATCAATTATGTGTTTGCATCATTTTTATCGTATATATATAAATTAATACCCATGGACTGAAAATTCACAAAAACTTGGAAAACGGCAAAATATTGCCTAATTCGATGACATTTTATTTAAATCACATGAAGGAAAAAGGGATGATAAACGTCGAAATATTGCTAAATTCGATGATTTTTCGTACGAAACAAAATGCAAGAAAACTTGCTTAAAATGCAATATTATGCGAAATTCTGTGATTTCAAGGCCAAATCACATATCGTGATACTACATAAAATAGTATCGAAATATTGGTAAAAATGAATATATTTACGTAATATCAAACTACATGAAAAACGTGAAAAAAGTCTTTATTTAACCATATTTGAGGATTTTAACTTCAAATCATAGAACAAGGTTTCGTATTATTTAGATCCAAGAAAAGACATATGACAATGTTGTTTCCAATACAAATGATAAAAATCAATGTGTTTTCATTAGAATTAACTAAAATGTTCATGATTTTCCGTTTATATTACCGATGGAAGATGTATACGTAAAACCGCTCTATTCCGGCTGAAACGTCGATATATGCAATAAAAACCGAACTTCTCCCCTTTTCAATATCTTACTCAGTATTTTAACGAGAAACAAATAGTTGATTGAAAATGAAGTATTTAAGGTTATTATCTAATCAATTATGTGTTTGCATCATTTTTATCGTATATATATATCAATTAATACCCATGGACTGAAAATTCACAAAAACGTGGAAAACGGCAAAATATTGCCTAATTCGATGATATTTTATTTAAATCACATGAAGGAGAAGGGGATGATAAACGTCAAAATATTGGTAAATTCGATGATTTTTCGTACGAAACAAAATGCAAGAAAACTTGCTTAAAATGCAATATTATGCAAAATTCTGAGATTTGAAGGCCAAATCACATATCGTGATACTACATGAAATAGTATCGAAATATTGGTAAAAATGAATATATTTACGTAATATCAAACTACATGAAAAACGTGAAAAAAGTCACTATTTAACCATATTTGAGGATTTTAACTTCAAATCATAGAGCGAGGTTTCGTATTATTTAGATCCAAAAAAAGACATATGACAATGTTGTTTCCAATACAAAT
This sequence comes from Procambarus clarkii, assembly GCF_040958095.1. Lineage (NCBI taxonomy): Eukaryota > Metazoa > Arthropoda > Malacostraca > Decapoda > Cambaridae > Procambarus > Procambarus clarkii. The sequence goes on from NW_027189598.1 coordinate 39,499, forward strand.
GATAAAAAACAATGTGTTTTCATTAGAATTAACTATAGTGTTCTTGATTTTCCGTTTATATTAACGAGGGAAGATGTACACGTAAAACCGCTCTAATCAGGCTGAAACGTCGATATATGCAATAAAAACCGAACTTCTCCCCTTTTCAATATCTTACTCAGTATTTTAACGAGAAACAAATAGATGATTGAAAATGAAGTATTTAAGGTTATTATCTAATCAATTATGTGTTTGCATCATTTTTATCGTATATATATGAATTAATAGCCATGGAATGAAAATTCACAAAAACTTGGAAAACGGCAAAATATTGCCTAATTCGATGACATTTTATTTAAATCACATGAAGGAAAAAGGGATGATAAACGTCGAAATATTGCTAAATTCGATGATTTTTCGTACGAAACAAAATGCAAGAAAACTTGCTTAAAATGCAATATTATGCGAAATTCTGTGATTTCAAGGCCAAATCACATATCGTGATACTACATGAAATAGTATCGGAATATTGGTAAAAATGAATATATTTACGTAATATCAAACTACACGAAAAACGTGAAAAAAGTCACTATTTAACCATATTTGAGGATTTTAACTTCAAATCATAAAGCGAGGTTTCGTATTATTTAGATCCAAGAAAAGACATATGACAATGTTGTTTCGAATACAAATGATAAAAATCAATGTGTTTTCATTAGAATTAACTAAAATGTTCCTGATTTTCCGTTTATATTACCGATGGAAGATGTACACGTAAAACCGCTCTAATCCGGCTGAAACGTCGATATATGCAATAAAAACCGAACTTCTCCCCTTTTCAATGTCTTACTCAGTATTTTAACGAGAAACAAATAGTTGGTTGATTGAAAATGAAGTATTTAAGGTTATTGTCTAATCAATTATGTGTTTGCATCATTTTTATCGTATATATATGAATTAATACCCATGGACTGAAAATTCACAAAAACGTGGAAAACGGCAAAATATTGTCTAATTCGATGATATTTTGTTTAAATCACATGAAGGAAAAGGGGATGATAAACGTCAAAATATTGCTAAATTCGATAATTTTTCGAACGAAACAAAATGCAAGAAAACTTGCTTAAAATGCAATATTATGCTAAATTCTGAGATTTGAAGGCCAAATCACATATCGTGATACTACATGAAATAGTATCGAAATATTGGTAAAAATAAATATATTTACGTAATATCAAACTACATGAAAAACGTGAAAAAAATCACTATTTTACCATATTTGAGGATTTTACCTTCAAATCATAGAGCGAGGTTTCGAATTATTTAGTTCCAAGAAAAGACATATGACAATGTTGGTTCCAATACAATTGATAAAAAACAATGTGTTTTCATTAGAATTAACTATAATGTTCTTGATTTTCCGTTTATATTAACGAGGGAAGATGTACACGTAAAACCGCACTAATCCGGCTGAAACGTCGATATATGCAATAAAAACCGAACCTCTCCCCTTTTCAATATCTTACTCAGTATTTTAACGAGAAACAAATAGATGATTGAAAATGAAGTATTTAAGGTTATTATCTAATCAATTATGTGTTTGCATCATTTTTATCGTATATATATGAAGTAATACCCATGGACTGAAAATTCACAAAAACGTGGAAAACGGCAAAATATTGCCTAATTCGATGATATTTTGTTTAAATGACATGAAGGAAAAGGAGATGATAAACGTCAAAATATTGCTAAATTCGATGATTTTTCGTACGAAACAAAATGCAAGAAAACTTGCTTAAAATGCAATATTATGCGAAATTCTGAGATTTGAAGGCCAAATCACATATCGATACTACATGAAATAGTATCGAAATATTGGTAAAAATGAATATATTTGCGTAATATCAAACTACTTGATTAACGTGAAAAAGTCACTATTTTACAATATTTGAGGATTTTACCTTCAAATCATAGAGCGAGGTTTCGTATAATTTAGTTCCAGTAAAAGACATATGACAATGTTGTTTCCAATAGAAATGATAAAAAACAATGTGTTTTCATCAGAATTACCTATAATGTTCTTGATTTTCCGTTTATATTAACGAGGGAAGATGTACACGTAAAACCGCTCTAATCCTGATGAAACGTCGATATATGCAATAAAAACCGAACTTCTCCCCTTTTCAATATCTTACTCAGTATTTTAACGAGAAACAAATAGTTGATTGAAAATGAAGTATTTAAGGTTATTATCTAATCAATTATGTGTTTGCATCATTTTTATCGTATATATATAAATTAATACCCATGGACTGAAAATTCACAAAAACGTGGAAAACGGCAAAATATTGCCTAATTCGATGATATTTTATTTAAATCACATGAAGGAAAAGGGGATGATAAACGTCAAAATATTGGTAAATTCGATGATTTTTCGTACGAAACAAAATGCAAGAAAACTTGCTTAAAATGCAATATTATGCAAAATTCTGAGATTTGAAGGCCAAATCACATATCGTGATACTACATGAAATAGTATCGAAATATTGGTAAAAATGAATATATTTACGTAATATCAAACTACATGAAAAACGTGAAAAAAGTCACTATTTTACCATATTTGAGGATTTTACCTTCAAATCATAGAGCGAGGTTTCGAATTATTTAGTTCCAAGAAAAGACATATGACAATGTTGTTTCCAATACAAATGATAAAAAACAATGTGTTTTCATTAGAATTAACTATAATGTTCTTGATTTTCCGTTTATATTAACGAGGGAAGATGTACACGTAAAACCGCTGGAATCCAGCTGAAACGTCGATATATGCAATAAAAACCGAACTTCTCCCTTTTTCAATATCTTACTCAGTATTTTAACGAGAAACAAATAGATGATTGAAAATGAAGTATTTAAGGTTATTATCTAATCAATTATGTGTTTGCAACCTTATTTATCGTATATATATGAAGTAATACCCATTGACTGAAAATTCACAAAAACGTGGAAAACGGCAAAATATTGCCTAATTCGATGATATTTTGTTTAAATCACATGAAGGAAAAGGAGATGATAAACATCAAAATATTGCAAAATTCGATGATTTTTCGTACAAAACGAAATGCAAGAAAACTTGCTTAAAATGCAATATTATGCGAAATTCTGAGATTTGAAGGCCAAATCACATATCATAATACTACATGAAATAGTATCGAAATATTGGTAAAAATGAATATATTTGCGTAATATCAAACTACTTGATTAACGTGAAAAAGTCACTATTTTACCATATTTGAGGATTTTACCTTCAAATCATAGAGCGAGGTTTCGTATAATTTAGTTCCAGTAAAAGACATATGACAATGTTGTTTCCAATAGAAATGATAAAAAACAATGTGTTTTCATCAGAATTACCTATAATGTTCTTGATTTTCCGTTTATATTAACGAGGGAAGATGTACACGTAAAACCGCTCTAATCCTGATGAAACGTCGATATATGCAATAAAAACCGAACTTCTCCCCTTTTCAATATCTTTCTCAGTATTTTAACGAGAAACAAATAGTTGATTGAAAATGAAGTATTTAGGGTTATTATCTAATCAATTATGTGTTTACATCATTTTTATCGTATATATATATGAAGTAATGCCCATGGACTGAAAATTCACAAAAACGTGGAAAACGGCAAAATATTGCCTAATTCGATGATATTTTGTTTAAATCACATGAAGGAAAAGGAGATGATAAACGTCAAAATATTGCAAAATTCGATGATTTTTCGTACGAAACAAAATGCAAGAAAGCTTTCTTAAAATGCAATATTATGCGAAATTCTGAGATTTGAAGGTCAAATCACATATCGTGATACTACATAAAATAGTATCGAAATATTGGTAAAAATGAATATATTTACGTAATATCAAACTACATGAAAAACGTGAAAAAAGTCACTATTTAACCATATTTGAGGATTTTAACTTCAAATCATAGAACAAGGTTTCGTATTATTTAGATCCAAGAAAAGACATATGACAATGTTGTTTCCAATACAAATGATAAAAATCAATGTGTTTTCATTAGAATTAACTAAAATGTTCCTGATTTTCCGTTTATATTACCGATGGAAGATGTATACGTAAAACCGCTCTATTCCGGCTGAAACGTCGATATATGCAATAAAAACCGAACTTCTCCCCTTTTCAATATCTTACTCAGTATTTTAACGAGAAACAAATAGATGATTGAAAATGAAGTATTTAAGGTTATTATCTAATCAATTATGTGTTTGCATCATTTTTATCGTATATATATGAATTAATAGCCATGGACTGAAAATTCACAAAAACTTGGAAAACGGCAAAATATTGCCTAATTCGATGACATTTTATTTAAATCACATGAAGGAAAAAGGGATGATAAACGTCGAAATATTGCTAAATTCGATGATTTTTCGTACGAAACAAAATGCAAGAAAACTTGCTTAAAATGCAATATTATGCGAAATTCTGTGATTTCAAGGCCAAATCACATATCGTGATACTACATGAAATAGTATCGGAATATTGGTAAAAATGAATATATTTACGTAATATCAAACTACACGAAAAACGTGAAAAAAGTCACTATTTAACCATATTTGAGGATTTTAACTTCAAATCATAAAGCGAGGTTTCGTATTATTTAGATCCAAGAAAAGACATATGACAATGTTGTTTCGAATACAAATGATAAAAATCAATGTGTTTTCATTAGAATTAACTAAAATGTTCCTGATTTTCCGTTTATATTACCGATGGAAGATGTACACGTAAAACCGCTCTAATCCGGCTGAAACGTCGATATATGCAATAAAATCCGAACTTCTCCCCTTTTCAATATCTTACTCAGTATTTTAACGAGAAACAAATAGTTGATTGAAAATGAAGTATTTAAGGTTATTGTCTAATTAATTATGTGTTTGCATCATTTTTATCGTATATATATGAATTAATACCCATGGACTGAAAATTCACAAAATCGTGGAAAACGGCAAAATATTGCCTAATTCGATGATATTTTATTTAAATCACATGAAGGAAAAGGGGATGATAAACGTTTAAATATTGCTAAATTCGATGATTTTTCGAACGAAACAAAATGCAAGAAAACTTGCTTAAAATGCAATATTATGCTAAATTCTGAGATTTGAAGGCCAAATCACATATCGTGATACTACATGAAATAGTATCGAAATATTGGTAAAAATAAATATATTTACGTAATATCAAACTACATGAAAAACGTGAAAAAAATCACTATTTTACCATATTTGAGGATTTTACCTTCAAATCATAGAGCGAGGTTTCGAATTATTTAGTTCCAAGAAAAGACATATGACAATGTTGGTTCCAATACAATTGATAAAAAACAATGTGTTTTCATTAGAATTAACTATAATGTTCTTGATTTTCCGTTTATATTAACGAGGGAAGATGTACACGTAAAACCGCTCTAATCCGGCTGAAACGTCAATATATGCAATAAAAACCGAACTTCTCCCCTTTTCAATATCTTACTCACTATTTTCACGAGAAACAAATAGATGATTGAAAATGAAGTATTTAAGGTTATTATCTAATCAATTATATGTTTGCATCATTTTTATCGTATATATATGAAGTAATACCCATGGACTGAAAATTCACAAAAACGTGGAAAACGGCAAAATATTGCCTAATTCGATGATATTTTGTTTAAATGACATGAAGGAAAAGGAGATGATAAACGTCAAAATATTGCTAAATTCGATGATTTTTCGTACGAAACAAAATGCAAGAAAACTTGCTTAAAATGCAATATTATGCGAAATTCTGAGATTTGAAGGCCAAATCACATATCGTGATACTACATGAAATAGTATCGAAATATTGGTAAAAATGAATATATTTGCGTAATATCAAACTACTTGATTAACGTGAAAAAGTCACTATTTTACAATATTTGAGGATTTTACCTTCAAATCATAGAGCGAGGTTTCGTATAATTTAGTTCCAGTAAAAGACATATGACAATGTTGTTTCCAATAGAAATGATAAAAAACAATGTGTTTTCATCAGAATTACCTATAATGTTCTTGATTTTCCGTTTATATTAACGAGGGAAGATGTACACGTAAAACCGCTCTAATCCTGATGAAACGTCGATATATGCAATAAAAACCGAACTTCTCCCCTTTTCAATATCTTACTCAGTATTTTAACGAGAAACAAATAGTTGATTGAAAATGAAGTATTTAAGGTTATTATCTAATCAATTATGTGTTTGCATCATTTTTATCGTATATATATATCAATTAATACCCATGGACTGAAAATTCACAAAAACGTGGAAAACGGCAAAATATTGCCTAATTCGATGATATTTTATTTAAATCACATGAAGGAGAAGGGGATGATAAACGTCAAAATATTGGTAAATTCGATGATTTTTCGTACGAAACAAAATGCAAGAAAACTTGCTTAAAATGCAATATTATGCAAAATTCTGAGATTTGAAGGCCAAATCACATATCGTGATACTACATGAAATAGTATCGAAATATTGGTAAAAATGAATATATTTACGTAATATCAAACTACATGAAAAACGTGAAAAAAGTCACTATTTAACCATATTTGAGGATTTTAACTTCAAATCATAGAGCGAGGTTTCGTATTATTTAGATCCAAAAAAAGACATATGACAATGTTGTTTCCAATACAAATGATAAAAAAACAATGTGTTTTCATTAGAATTAACTATAGTGTTCTTGATTTTCCGTTTATATTAACGAGGGAAGATGTACACGTAAAACCGCTCTAATCAGGCTGAAACGTCGATATATGCAATAAAAACCGAACTTCTCCCCTTTTCAATATCTTACTCAGTATTTTAACGAGAAACAAATAGATGATTGAAAATGAAGTATTTAAGGTTATTATCTAATCAATTATGTGTTTGCATCATTTTTATCGTATATATATGAATTAATAGCCATGGAATGAAAATTCACAAAAACTTGGAAAACGGCAAAATATTGCCTAATTCGATGACATTTTATTTAAATCACATGAAGGAAAAGGGATGATAAACGTCGAAATATTGCTAAATTCGATGATTTTTCGTACGAAACAAAATGCAAGAAAACTTGCTTAAAATGCAATATTATGCGAAATTCTGTGATTTCAAGGCCAAATCACATATCGTGATACTACATGAAATAGTATCGGAATATTGGTAAAAATGAATATATTTACGTAATATCAAACTACACGAAAAACGTGAAAAAAGTCACTATTTAACCATATTTGAGGATTTTAACTTCAAATCATAAAGCGAGGTTTCGTATTATTTAGATCCAAGAAAAGACATATGACAATGTTGTTTCGAATACAAATGATAAAAATCAATGTGTTTTCATTAGAATTAACTAAAATGTTCCTGATTTTCCGTTTATATTACCGATGGAAGATGTACACGTAAAACCGCTCTAATCCGGCTGAAACGTCGATATATGCAATAAAAACCGAACTTCTCCCTTTTCAATGTCTTACTCAGTATTTTAACGAGAAACAAATAGTTGGTTGATTGAAAATGAAGTATTTAAGGTTATTGTCTAATCAATTATGTGTTTGCATCATTTTTATCGTATATATATGAATTAATACCCATGGACTGAAAATTCACAAAAACGTGGAAAACGGCAAAATATTGTCTAATTCGATGATATTTTGTTTAAATCACATGAAGGAAAAGGGGATGATAAACGTCAAAATATTGCTAAATTCGATAATTTTTCGAACGAAACAAAATGCAAGAAAACTTGCTTAAAATGCAATATTATGCTAAATTCTGAGATTTGAAGGCCAAATCACATATCGTGATACTACATGAAATAGTATCGAAATATTGGTAAAAATAAATATATTTACGTAATATCAAACTACATGAAAAACGTGAAAAAAATCACTATTTTACCATATTTGAGGATTTTACCTTCAAATCATAGAGCGAGGTTTCGAATTATTTAGTTCCAAGAAAAGACATATGACAATGTTGGTTCCAATACAATTGATAAAAAACAATGTGTTTTCATTAGAATTAACTATAATGTTCTTGATTTTCCGTTTATATTAACGAGGGAAGATGTACACGTAAAACCGCACTAATCCGGCTGAAACGTCGATATATGCAATAAAAACCGAACCTCTCCCCTTTTCAATATCTTACTCAGTATTTTAACGAGAAACAAATAGATGATTGAAAATGAAGTATTTAAGGTTATTATCTAATCAATTATGTGTTTGCATCATTTTTATCGTATATATATGAAGTAATACCCATGGACTGAAAATTCACAAAAACGTGGAAAACGGCAAAATATTGCCTAATTCGATGATATTTTGTTTAAATGACATGAAGGAAAAGGAGATGATAAACGTCAAAATATTGCTAAATTCGATGATTTTTCGTACGAAACAAAATGCAAGAAAACTTGCTTAAAATGCAATATTATGCGAAATTCTGAGATTTGAAGGCAAATCACATATCGTGATACTACATGAAATAGTATCGAAATATTGGTAAAAATGAATATATTTGCGTAATATCAAACTACTTGATTAACGTGAAAAAGTCACTATTTTACCATATTTGAGGATTTACCTTCAAATCATAGAGCGAGGTTTCGTATAATTTAGTTCCAGGAAAAGACATATGACAATGTTGTTTCCAATAGAAATGATAAAAACAATGTGTTTTCATCAGAATTACCTATAATGTTCTTGATTTTCCGTTTATATTATCGAGGGAAGATGTACACGTAAAACCGCTCTAATCCTGATGAAACGTCGATATATGCAATAAAAACCGAACTTCTCCCCTTTTCAATATCTTACTCAGTATTTTAACGAGAAACAAATAGATGATTGAAAATGAAGTATTTAAGGTTATTATCTAATCAATTATGTGTTTGCATCATTTTTATCGTATATATATAAATTAATACCCATGGACTGAAAATTCACAAAAACTTGGAAAACGGCAAAATATTGCCTAATTCGATGACATTTTATTTAAATCACATGAAGGAAAAAGGGATGATAAACGTCGAAATATTGCTAAATTCGATGATTTTTCGTACGAAACAAAATGCAAGAAAACTTGCTTAAAATGCAATATTATGCGAAATTCTGTGATTTCAAGGCCAAATCACATATCGTGATACTACATAAAATAGTATCGAAATATTGGTAAAAATGAATATATTTACGTAATATCAAACTACATGAAAAACGTGAAAAAAGTCTTTATTTAACCATATTTGAGGATTTTAACTTCAAATCATAGAACAAGGTTTCGTATTATTTAGATCCAAGAAAAGACATATGACAATGTTGTTTCCAATACAAATGATAAAAATCAATGTGTTTTCATTAGAATTAACTAAAATGTTCATGATTTTCCGTTTATATTACCGATGGAAGATGTATACGTAAAACCGCTCTATTCCGGCTGAAACGTCGATATATGCAATAAAAACCGAACTTCTCCCCTTTTCAATATCTTACTCAGTATTTTAACGAGAAACAAATAGTTGATTGAAAATGAAGTATTTAAGGTTATTATCTAATCAATTATGTGTTTGCATCATTTTTATCGTATATATATATCAATTAATACCCATGGACTGAAAATTCACAAAAACGTGGAAAACGGCAAAATATTGCCTAATTCGATGATATTTTATTTAAATCACATGAAGGAGAAGGGGATGATAAACGTCAAAATATTGGTAAATTCGATGATTTTTCGTACGAAACAAAATGCAAGAAAACTTGCTTAAAATGCAATATTATGCAAAATTCTGAGATTTGAAGGCCAAATCACATATCGTGATACTACATGAAATAGTATCGAAATATTGGTAAAAATGAATATATTTACGTAATATCAAACTACATGAAAAACGTGAAAAAAGTCACTATTTAACCATATTTGAGGATTTTAACTTCAAATCATAGAGCGAGGTTTCGTATTATTTAGATCCAAAAAAAGACATATGACAATGTTGTTTCCAATACAAATGATAAAAAACAATGTGTTTTCATTAGAATTAACTATAGTGTTCTTGATTTTCCGTTTATATTAACGAGGGAAGATGTACACGTAAAACCGCTCTAATCAGGCTGAAACGTCGATATATGCAATAAAAACCGAACTTCTCCCCTTTTCAATATCTTACTCAGTATTTTAACGAGAAACAAATAGATGATTGAAAATGAAGTATTTAAGGTTATTATCTAATCAATTATGTGTTTGCATCATTTTTATCGTATATATATGAATTAATAGCCATGGAATGAAAATTCACAAAAACTTGGAAAACGGCAAAATATTGCCTAATTCGATGACATTTTATTTAAATCACATGAAGGAAAAAGGGATGATAAACGTCGAAATATTGCTAAATTCGATGATTTTTCGTACGAAACAAAATGCAAGAAAACTTGCTTAAAATGCAATATTATGCGAAATTCTGAGATTTGAAGGCCAAATCACATATCGTGATACTACATGAAATAGTATCGAAATATTGGTAAAAATGAATATATTTGCGTAATATCAAACTACTTGATTAACGTGAAAAAGTCACTATTTTACAATATTTGAGGATTTTACCTTCAAATCATAGAGCGAGGTTTCGTATAATTTAGTTCCAGTAAAAGACATATGACAATGTTGTTTCCAATAGAAATGATAAAAAACAATGTGTTTTCATCAGAATTACCTATAATGTTCTTGATTTTCCGTTTATATTAACGAGGGAAGATGTACACGTAAAACCGCTCTAATCCTGATGAAACGTCGATATATGCAATAAAAACCGAACTTCTCCCCTTTTCAATATCTTACTCAGTATTTTAACGAGAAACAAATAGTTGATTGAAAATGAAGTATTTAAGGTTATTATCTAATCAATTATGTGTTTGCATCATTTTATCGTATATATATATCAATTAATACCCATGGACTGAAAATTCACAAAAACGTGGAAAACGGCAAAATATTGCCTAATTCGATGATATTTTATTTAAATCACATGAAGGAGAAGGGGATGATAAACGTCAAAATATTGGTAAATTCGATGATTTTTCGTACGAAACAAAATGCAAGAAAGCTTTCTTAAAATGCAATATTATGCGAAATTCTGAGATTTGAAGGTCAAATCACATATCGTGATACTACATAAATAGTATCGAAATATTGGTAAAAATGAATATATTTACGTAATATCAAACTACATGAAAAACGTGAAAATTCACTATTTAACCATATTTGAGGATTTTAACTTCAAATCATAGAACAAGGTTTCGTATTATTTAGATCCAAGAAAAGACATATGACAATGTTGTTTCCAATACAAATGATAAAAATCAATGTGTTTTCATTAGAATTAACTAAAATGTTCCTGATTTTCCGTTTATATTACCGATGGAAGATGTATACGTAAAACCGCTCTATTCCGGCTGAAACGTCGATATATGCAATAAAAACCGAACTTCTCCCCTTTTCAATATCTTACTCAGTATTTTAACGAGAAACAAATAGATGATTGAAAAATGAAGTATTTAAGGTTATTATCTAATCAATTATGTGTTTGCATCATTTTTATCGTATATATATGAATTAATAGCCATGGACTGAAAATTCACAAAAACTTGGAAAACGGCAAAATATTGCCTAATTCGATGACATTTTATTTAAATCACATGAAGGAAAAAGGGATGATAAACGTCGAAATATTGCTAAATTCGATGATTTTTCGTACGAAACAAAATGCAAGAAAACTTGCTTAAAATGCAATATTATGCGAAATTCTGTGATTTCAAGGCCAAATCACATATCGTGATACTACATGAAATAGTATCGGAATATTGGTAAAAATGAATATATTTACGTAATATCAAACTACACGAAAAACGTGAAAAAAGTCACTATTTAACCATATTTGAGGATTTTAACTTCAAATCATAAAGCGAGGTTTCGTATTATTTAGATCCAAGAAAAGACATATGACAATGTTGTTTCGAATACAAATGATAAAAATCAATGTGTTTTCATTAGAATTAACTAAAATGTTCCTGATTTTCCGTTTATATTACCGATGGAAGATGTACACGTAAAACCGCTCTAATCCGGCTGAAACGTCGATATATGCAATAAAATCCGAACTTCTCCCCTTTTCAATATCTTACTCAGTATTTTAACGAGAAACAAATAGTTGATTGAAAATGAAGTATTTAAGGTTATTGTCTAATTAATTATGTGTTTGCATCATTTTTATCGTATATATATGAATTAATACCCATGGACTGAAAATTCACAAAATCGTGGAAAACGGCAAAATATTGCCTAATTCGATGATATTTTATTTAAATCACATGAAGGAAAAGGGGATGATAAACGTTTAAATATTGCTAAATTCGATGATTTTTCGAACGAAACAAAATGCAAGAAAACTTGCTTAAAATGCAATATTATGCTAAATTCTGAGATTTGAAGGCCAAATCACATATCGTGATACTACATGAAATAGTATCGAAATATTGGTAAAAATAAATATATTTACGTAATATCAAACTACATGAAAAACGTGAAAAAATCACTATTTTACCATATTTGAGGATTTTACCTTCAAATCATAGAGCGAGGTTTCGAATTATTTAGTTCCAAGAAAAGACATATGACAATGTTGGTTCCAATACAATTGATAAAAAACAATGTGTTTTCATTAGAATTAACTATAATGTTCTTGATTTTCCGTTTATATTAACGAGGGAAGATGTACACGTAAAACCGCTCTAATCCGGCTGAAACGTCAATATATGCAATAAAAACCGAACTTCTCCCCTTTTCAATATCTTACTCACTATTTTCACGAGAAACAAATAGATGATTGAAAATGAAGTATTTAAGGTTATTATCTAATCAATTATATGTTTGCATCATTTTTATCGTATATATATGAAGTAATACCCATGGACTGAAAATTCACAAAAACGTGGAAAACGGCAAAATATTGCCTAATTCGATGATATTTTGTTTAAATGACATGAAGGAAAAGGAGATGATAAACGTCAAAATATTGCTAAATTCGATGATTTTTCGTACGAAACAAAATGCAAGAAAACTTGCTTAAAATGCAATATTATGCGAAATTCTGAGATTTGAAGGCCAAATCACATATCGTGATACTACATGAAATAGTATCGAAATATTGGTAAAAATGAATATATTTGCGTAATATCAAACTACTTGATTAACGTGAAAAAGTCACTATTTTACAATATTTGAGGATTTTACCTTCAAATCATAGAGCGAGGTTTCGTATAATTTAGTTCCAGTAAAAGACATATGACAATGTTGTTTCCAATAGAAATGATAAAAAACAATGTGTTTTCATCAGAATTACCTATAATGTTCTTGATTTTCCGTTTATATTAACGAGGGAAGATGTACACGTAAAACCGCTCTAATCCTGATGAAACGTCGATATATGCAATAAAAACCGAACTTCTCCCCTTTTCAATATCTTACTCAGTATTTTAACGAGAAACAAATAGTTGATTGAAAATGAAGTATTTAAGGTTATTATCTAATCAATTATGTGTTTGCATCATTTTTATCGTATATATATATCAATTAATACCCATGGACTGAAAATTCACAAAAACGTGGAAAACGGCAAAATATTGCCTAATTCGATGATATTTTATTTAAATCACATGAAGGAGAAGGGGATGATAAACGTCAAAATATTGGTAAATTCGATGATTTTTCGTACGAAACAAAATGCAAGAAAACTTGCTTAAAATGCAATATTATGCAAAATTCTGAGATTTGAAGGCCAAATCACATATCGTGATACTACATGAAATAGTATCGAAATATTGGTAAAAATGAATATATTTACGTAATATCAAACTACATGAAAAACGTGAAAAAAGTCACTATTTAACCATATTTGAGGATTTTAACTTCAAATCATAGAGCGAGGTTTCGTATTATTTAGATCCAAAAAAGACATATGACAATGTTGTTTCCAATACAAATGATAAAAAACAATGTGTTTTCATTAGAATTAACTATAGTGTTCTGATTTTCCGTTTATATTAACGAGGGAAGATGTACACGTAAAACCGCTCTAATCAGGCTGAAACGTCGATATATGCAATAAAAACCGAACTTCTCCCCTTTTCAATATCTTACTCAGTATTTTAACGAGAAACAAATAGATGATTGAAAATGAAGTATTTAAGGTTATTATCTAATCAATTATGTGTTTGCATCATTTTTATCGTATATATATGAATTAATAGCCATGGAATGAAAATTCACAAAAACTTGGAAAACGGCAAAATATTGCCTAATTCGATGACATTTTATTTAAATCACATGAAGGAAAAAGGGATGATAAACGTCGAAATATTGCTAAATTCGATGATTTTTCGTACGAAACAAATGCAAGAAAACTTGCTTAAAATGCAATATTATGCGAAATTCTGTGATTTCAAGGCCAAATCACATATCGTGATACTACATGAAATAGTATCGGAATATTGGTAAAAATGAATATATTTACGTAATATCAAACTACACGAAAAACGTGAAAAAAGGTCACTATTTAACCATATTTGAGGATTTTAACTTCAAATCATAAAGCGAGGTTTCGTATTATTTAGATCCAAGAAAAGACATATGACAATGTTGTTTCGAATACAAATGATAAAAATCAATGTGTTTTCATTAGAATTAACTAAAATGTTCCTGATTTTCCGTTTATATTACCGATGGAAGATGTACACGTAAAACCGCTCTAATCCGGCTGAAACGTCGATATATGCAATAAAAACCGAACTTCTCCCCTTTTCAATGTCTTACTCAGTATTTTAACGAGAAACAAATAGTTGGTTGATTGAAAATGAAGTATTTAAGGTTATTGTCTAATCAATTATGTGTTTGCATCATTTTTATCGTATATATATGAATTAATACCCATGGACTGAAAATTCACAAAAACGTGGAAAACGGCAAAATATTGTCTAATTCGATGATATTTTGTTTAAATCACATGAAGGAAAAGGGGATGATAAACGTCAAAATATTGCTAAATCGATAATTTTTCGAACGAAACAAAATGCAAGAAAACTTGCTTAAAATGCAATATTATGCTAAATTCTGAGATTTGAAGGCCAAATCACATATCGTGATACTACATGAAATAGTATCGAAATATTGGTAAAAATAAATATATTTACGTAATATCAAACTACATGAAAAACGTGAAAAAAATCACTATTTTTACCATATTTGAGGATTTTACCTTCAAATCATAGAGCGAGGTTTCGAATTATTTAGTTCCAAGAAAAGACATATGACAATGTTGGTTCCAATACAATTGATAAAAAACAATGTGTTTTCATTAGAATTAACTATAATGTTCTTGATTTTCCGTTTATATTAACGAGGAAGATGTACACGTAAAACCGCACTAATCCGGCTGAAACGTCGATATATGCAATAAAAACCGAACCTCTCCCCTTTTCAATATCTTACTCAGTATTTTAACGAGAAACAAATAGATGATTGAAAATGAAGTATTTAAGGTTATTATCTAATCAATTATGTGTTTGCATCATTTTTATCGTATATATATGAAGTAATACCCATGGACTGAAAATTCACAAAAACGTGGAAAACGGCAAAATATTGCCTAATTCGATGATATTTTGTTTAAATGACATGAAGGAAAAGGAGATGATAAACGTCAAAATATTGCTAAATTCGATGATTTTTCGTACGAAACAAAATGCAAGAAAACTTGCTTAAAATGCAATATTATGCGAAATTCTGAGATTTGAAGGCCAAATCACATATCGTGATACTACATGAAATAGTATCGAAATATTGGTAAAAATGAATATATTTGCGTAATATCAAACTACTTGATTAACGTGAAAAAAGTCACTATTTTACCATATTTGAGGATTTTACCTTCAAATCATAGAGCGAGGTTTCGTATAATTTAGTTCCAGGAAAAGACATATGACAATGTTGTTTCCAATAGAAATGATAAAAAACAATGTGTTTTCATCAGAATTACCTATAATGTTCTTGATTTTCCGTTTATATTATCGAGGGAAGATGTACACGTAAAACCGCTCTAATCCTGATGAAACGTCGATATATGCAATAAAAACCGAACTTCTCCCCTTTTCAATATCTTACTCAGTATTTTAACGAGAAACAAATAGATGATTGAAAATGAAGTATTTAAGGTTATTATCTAATCAATTATGTGTTTGCATCATTTTTATCGTATATATATAAATTAATACCCATGGACTGAAAATTCACAAAAACTTGGAAAACGGCAAAATATTGCCTAATTCGATGACATTTTTATTTAAATCACATGAAGGAAAAGGGATGATAAACGTCGAAATATTGCTAAATTCGATGATTTTTCGTACGAAACAAAATGCAAGAAAACTTGCTTAAAATGCAATATTATGCGAAATTCTGTGATTTCAAGGCCAAATCACATATCGTGATACTACATAAAATAGTATCGAAATATTGGTAAAAATGAATATATTTACGTAATATCAAACTACATGAAAAACGTGAAAAAAGTCTTTATTTAACCATATTTGAGGATTTTAACTTCAAATCATAGAACAAGGTTTCGTATTATTTAGATCCAAGAAAAGACATATGACAATGTTGTTTCCAATACAAATGATAAAAATCAATGTGTTTTCATTAGAATTAACTAAAATGTTCATGATTTTCCCGTTTATATTACCGATGGAAGATGTATACGTAAAACCGCTCTATTCCGGCTGAAACGTCGATATATGCAATAAAAAACCGAACTTCTCCCCTTTTCAATATCTTACTCAGTATTTTAACGAGAAACAAATAGTTGATTGAAAATGAAGTATTTAAGGTTATTATCTAATCAATTATGTGTTTGCATCATTTTTATCGTATATATATATCAATTAATACCCATGGACTGAAAATTCACAAAAACGTGGAAAACGGCAAAATATTGCCTAATTCGATGATATTTTATTTAAATCACATGAAGGAGAAGGGGATGATAAACGTCAAAATATTGGTAAATTCGATGATTTTTCGTACGAAACAAAATGCAAGAAACTTGCTTAAAATGCAATATTATGCAAAATTCTGAGATTTGAAGGCCAAATCACATATCGTGATACTACATGAAATAGTATCGAAATATTGGTAAAAAATGAATATATGTTACGTAATATCAAACTACATGAAAAACGTGAAAAAAGTCACTATTTAACCATATTTGAGGATTTTAACTTCAAATCATAGAGCGAGGTTTCGTATTATTTAGATCCAAAAAAAGACATATGACAATGTTGTTTCCAATACAAATGATAAAAAACAATGTGTTTTCATTAGAATTAACTATAGTGTTCTTGATTTTCCGTTTATATTAACGAGGGAAGATGTACACGTAAAACCGCTCTAATCAGGCTGAAACGTCGATATATGCAATAAAAACCGAACTTCTCCCCTTTTCAATATCTTACTCAGTATTTTAACGAGAAACAAATAGATGATTGAAAATGAAGTATTTAAGGTTATTATCTAATCAATTATGTGTTTGCATCATTTTTATCGTATATATATGAATTAATAGCCATGGACATGAAAATTCACAAAAACTTGGAAAACGGCAAAATATTGCCTAATTCGATGACTATTTTATTTAAATCACATGAAGGAAAAAGGGATGATAAACGTCGAAATATTGCTAAATTCGATGATTTTTCGTACGAAACAAAATGCAAGAAAACTTGCTTAAAATGCAATATTATGCGAAATTCTGTGATTTCAAGGCCAAATCACATATCGTGATACTACATGAAATAGTATCGGAATATTGGTAAAAATGAATATATTTACGTAATATCAAACTACACTGAAAAACGTGAAAAAAGTCACTATTTAACCATATTTGAGGATTTTAACTTCAAATCATAAAGCGAGGTTTCGTATTATTTAGATCCAAGAAAAGACATATGACAATGTTGTTTCGAATACAAATGATAAAAATCAATGTGTTTTCATTAGAATTAACTAAAATGTTCCTGATTTTCCGTTTATATTACCGATGGAAGATGTACACGTAAAACCGCTCTAATCCGGCTGAAACGTCGATATATGCAATAAAAACCGAACTTCTCCCCTTTTCAATATCTTACTCAGTATTTTAACGAGAAACAAATAGTTGTTGATTGAAAATGAAGTATTTAAGGTTATTATCTAATCAATTATGTGTTTGCATCATTTTTATCGTATATATATGAATTAATACCCATGGACTGAAAATTCACAAAAACGTGGAAAACGGCAAAATATTGTCTAATTCGATGATATTTTGTTTAAATCACATGAAGGAAAAGGAGATGATAAACGTCAAAATATTGCTAAATTCGATAATTTTTCGTAACGAAACAAAATGCAAGAAAACTTGCTTAAAATGCAATATTATGCTAAATTCTGAGATTTGAAGGCCAAATCACATATCGTGATACTACATGAAATAGTATCGAAATATTGGTAAAAATAAATATATTTACGTAATATCAAACTACATGAAAAACGTGAAAAAATCACTATTTTACCATATTTGAGGATTTTACCTTCAAATCATAGAGCGAGGTTTCGTAATTATTTAGTTCCAAGAAAAGACATATGACAATGTTGGTTTCCAATACAAATTGATAAAAAACAATGTGTTTTCATTAGAATTAACTATAATGTTCTTGATTTTCCGTTTATATTAACGAGGGAAGATGTACACGTAAAACCGCACTAATCCGGCTGAAACGTCGATATATGCAATAAAAACCGAACTCTCCCCTTTTCAATATCTTACTCAGTATTTAACGAGAAACAAATAGATGATTGAAAATGAAGTATTTAAGGTTATTATCTAATCAATTATGTGTTTGCATCATTTTTATCGTATATATATGAAGTAATACCCATGGACTGAAAATTCACAAAAACGTGGAAAACGGCAAAATATTGCCTAATTCGATGATATTTTGTTTAAATGACATGAAGGAAAAGGAGATGATAAACGTCAAAATATTGCTAAATTCGATGATTTTTCGTACGAAACAAAATGCAAGAAAACTTGCTTAAAATGCAATATTATGCGAAATTCTGAGATTTGAAGGCCAAATCACATATCGGATACTACATGAAATAGTATCGAAATATTGGTAAAAATGAATATATTTGCGTAATATCAAACTACTTGAATTAACGTGAAAAAAGTCACTATTTAACAATATTTGAGGATTTTACCTTCAAATCATAGAGCGAGGTTTCGTATATTTAGTTCCAGTAAAAGACATATGACAATGTTGTTTCCAATAGAAATGATAAAAAACAATGTGTTTTCATCAGAATTACCTATAATGTTCTTGATTTTCCGTTTATATTAACGAGGGAAGATGTACACGTAAAACCGCTCTAATCCTGATGAAACGTCGATATATGCAATAAAAACCGAACTTCTCCCCTTTTCAATATCTTACTCAGTATTTTAACGAGAAACAAATAGTTGATTGAAAATGAAGTATTTAAGGTTATTATCTAATCAATTATGTGTTTGCATCATTTTTATCGTATATATATAAATTAATACCCATGGACTGAAAATTCACAAAAACGTGGAAAACGGCAAAATATTGCCTAATTCGATGATATTTTATTTAAATCACATGAAGGAAAAGGGGATGATAAACGTCAAAATATTGGTAAATTCGATGATTTTTCGTACGAAACAAAATGCAAGAAAACTTGCTTAAAATGCAATATTATGCAAAATTCTGAGATTTGAAGGCCAAATCACATATCGTGATACTACATGAAATAGTATCGAAATATTGGTAAAAATGAATATATTTACGTAATATCAAACTACATGAAAAACGTGAAAAAAGTCACTATTTAACCATATTTGAGGATTTTACCTTCAAATCATAGAGCGAGGTTTCGTATTATTTAGTTCCAAGAAAAGACATATGACAATGTTGTTTCCAATACAAATGATAAAAAACAATGTGTTTTCATTAGAATTAACTATAATGTTCTTGATTTTCCGTTTATATTAACGAGGGAAGATGTACACGTAAAACCGCTCTAATCCAGGCTGAAACGTCGATATATGCAATAAAAACCGAACTTCTCCCTTTTCAATATCTTACTCAGTATTTTAACGAGAAACAAATAGATGATTGAAAATGAAGTATTTAAGGTTATTATCTAATCAATTATGTGTTTGCATCATTATTTATCGTATATATATGAAGTAATACCCATTGACTGAAAATTCACAAAAACGTGGAAAACGGCAAAATATTGCCTAATTCGATGATATTTTGTTTAAATCACATGAAGGAAAAGGGGATGATAAACGTCAAAATATTGCTAAATTCGATGATTTTTCGTACGAAACAAAATGCAAGAAAACTTGCTTAAAATGCAATATTATGCGAAATTCTGAGATTTGAAGGCCAAATCACATATCGTGATACTACATGAAATAGTATCGAAATATTGGTAAAAATGAATATATTTGCGTAATATCAAACTACTTGATTAACGTGAAAAAGTCACTATTTTACCATATTTGAGGATTTTACCTTCAAATCATAGAGCGAGGTTTCGTATAATTTAGTTCCAGTAAAAGACATATGACAATGTTGTTTCCAATAGAAATGATAAAAAACAATGTGTTTTCATCAGAATTACCTATAATGTTCTTGATTTTCCGTTTATATTAACGAGGGAAGATGTACACGTAAACCGCTCTAATCCTGATGAAACGTCGATATATGCAATAAAAACCGAACTTCTCCCCTTTTCAATATCTTACTCAGTATTTTAACGAGAAACAAATAGTTGATTGAAAATGAAGTATTTAAGGGTTATTATCTAATCAATTATGTGTTTGCATCATTTTTATCGTATATATATATGAAGTAATAGCCCATGGACTGAAAATTCACAAAAACGTGGAAAACGGCAAAATATTGCCTAATTCGATGATATTTTGTTTAAATCACATGAAGGAAAAGGAGATGATAAACGTCAAAATATTGCTAAATTCGATGATTTTTCGTACGAAACAAAATGCAAGAAAGCTTTCTTAAAATGCAATATTATGCGAAATTCTGAGATTTGAAGGTCAAATCACATATCGTGATACTACATAAAATAGTATCGAAATATTGGTAAAAATGAATATATTTACGTAATATCAAACTACATGAAAAACGTGAAAAAAGTCACTATTTAACCATATTTGAGGATTTTAACTTCAAATCATAGAACAAGGTTTCGTATTATTTAGATCCAAGAAAAGACATATGACAATGTTGTTTCCAATACAAATGATAAAAATCAATGTGTTTTCATTAGAATTAACTAAAATGTTCCTGATTTTCCGTTTATATTACCGATGGAAGATGTATACGTAAAACCGCTCTATTCCGGCTGAAACGTCGATATATGCAATAAAAACCGAACTTCTCCCCTTTTCAATATCTTACTCAGTATTTTAACGAGAAACAAATAGATGATTGAAAATGAAGTATTTAAGGTTATTATCTAATCAATTATGTGTTTGCATCATTTTTATCGTATATATATGAATTAATAGCCATGGACTGAAAATTCACAAAAACTTGGAAAACGGCAAAATATTGCCTAATTCGATGACATTTTATTTAAATCACATGAAGGAAAAAGGGATGATAAACGTCGAAATATTGCTAAATTCGATGATTTTTCGTACGAAACAAAATGCAAGAAAACTTGCTTAAAATGCAATATTATGCGAAATTCTGTGATTTCAAGGCCAAATCACATATCGTGATACTACATGAAATAGTATCGGAATATTGGTAAAAATGAATATATTTACGTAATATCAAACTACACGAAAAACGTGAAAAAAGTCACTATTTAACCATATTTGAGGATTTTAACTTCAAATCATAAAGCGAGGTTTCGTATTATTTAGATCCAAGAAAAGACATATGACAATGTTGTTTCGAATACAAATGATAAAAAATCAATGTGTTTTCATTAGAATTAACTAAAATGTTCCTGATTTTCCGTTTATATTACCGATGGAAGATGTACACGTAAAACCGCTCTAATCCGGCTGAAACGTCGATATATGCAATAAAATCCGAACTTCTCCCCTTTTCAATATCTTACTCAGTATTTTAACGAGAAACAAATAGTTGATTGAAAATGAAGTATTTAAGGTTATTGTCTAATTAATTATGTGTTTGCATCATTTTTATCGTATATATATGAATTAATACCCATGGACTGAAATTCACAAAATCGTGGAAAACGGCAAAATATTGCCTAATTCGATGATATTTTATTTAAATCACATGAAGGAAAAGGGGATGATAAACGTTTAAATATTGCTAAATTCGATGATTTTTCGAACGAAACAAAATGCAAGAAAACTTGCTTAAAATGCAATATTATGCTAAATTCTGAGATTTGAAGGCCAAATCACATATCGTGATACTACATGAAATAGTATCGAAATATTGGTAAAAATAAATATATTTACGTAATATCAAACTACATGAAAAACGTGAAAAAAATCACTATTTTACCATATTTGAGGATTTTACCTTCAAATCATAGAGCGAGGTTTCGAATTATTTAGTTCCAAGAAAAGACATATGACAATGTTGGTTCCAATACAATTGATAAAAAACAATGTGTTTTCATTAGAATTAACTATAATGTTCTTGATTTTCCGTTTATATTAACGAGGGAAGATGTACACGTAAAACCGCTCTAATCCGGCTGAAACGTCAATATATGCAATAAAAACCGAACTTCTCCCCTTTTCAATATCTTACTCACTATTTTCACGAGAAACAAATAGATGATTGAAAATGAAGTATTTAAGGTTATTATCTAATCAATTATATGTTTGCATCATTTTTATCGTATATATATGAAGTAATACCCATGGACTGAAAATTCACAAAAACGTGGAAAACGGCAAAATATTGCCTAATTCGATGATATTTTGTTTAAATGACATGAAGGAAAAGGAGATGATAAACGTCAAAATATTGCTAAATTCGATGATTTTTCGTACGAAACAAAATGCAAGAAAACTTGCTTAAAATGCAATATTATGCGAAATTCTGAGATTTGAAGGCCAAATCACATATCGTGATACTACATGAAATAGTATCGAAATATTGGTAAAAATGAATATATTTGCGTAATATCAAACTACTTGATTAACGTGAAAAAGTCACTATTTTACAATATTTGAGGATTTTACCTTCAAATCATAGAGCGAGGTTTCGTATAATTTAGTTCCAGTAAAAGACATATGACAATGTTGTTTCCAATAGAAATGATAAAAAACAATGTGTTTTCATCAGAATTACCTATAATGTTCTTGATTTTCCGTTTATATTAACGAGGGAAGATGTACACGTAAAACCGCTCTAATCCTGATGAAACGTCGATATATGCAATAAAAACCGAACTTCTCCCCTTTTCAATATCTTACTCAGTATTTTAACGAGAAACAAATAGATTGATTGAAAATGAAGTATTTAAGGTTATTATCTAATCAATTATGTGTTTGCATCATTTTTATCGTATATATATATCAATTAATACCCATGGACTGAAAATTCACAAAAACGTGGAAAACGGCAAAATATTGCCTAATTCGATGATATTTTATTTAAATCACATGAAGGAGAAAGGGGATGATAAACGTCAAAATATTGGTAAATTCGATGATTTTTCGTACGAAACAAAATGCAAGAAAACTTGCTTAAAATGCAATATTATGCGAAATTCTGAGATTTGAAGGCCAAATCACATATCGTGATACTACATGAAATAGTATCGAAATATTGGTAAAATGAATATATTTACGTAATATCAAACTACATGAAAAACGTGAAAAAAGTCACTATTTAACCATATTTGAGGATTTTAACTTCAAATCATAGAGCGAGGTTTCGTATTATTTAGATCCAAGAAAAGACATATGACAATGTTGTTTCCAATACAAATGATAAAAAACAATGTGTTTTTCATTAGAATTAACTATAGTGTTCTTGATTTTCCGTTTATATTAACGAGGGAAGATGTACACGTAAAACCGCTCTAATCAGGCTGAAACGTCGATATATGCAATAAAAACCGAACTTCTCCCTTTTCAATATCTTACTCAGTATTTTAACGAGAAACAAATAGATGATTGAAAATGAAGTATTTAAGGTTATTATCTAATCAATTATGTGTTTGCATCATTTTTATCGTATATATATGAATTAATAGCCATGGAATGAAATTCACAAAAACTTGGAAAACGGCAAAATATTGCCTAATTCGATGACATTTTATTTAAATCACATGAAGGAAAAAGGGATGATAAACGTCGAAATATTGCTAAATTCGATGATTTTTCGTACGAAACAAAATGCAAGAAAACTTGCTTAAAATGCAATATTATGCGAAATTCTGTGATTTCAAGGCCAAATCACATATCGTGATACTACATGAAATAGTATCGGAATATTGGTAAAAATGAATATATTTACGTAATATCAAACTACACGAAAAACGTGAAAAAAGTCACTATTTAACCATATTTGAGGATTTTAAACTTCAAATCATAAAGCGAGGTTTCGTATTATTTAGATCCAAGAAAAGACATATGACAATGTTGTTTCGAATACAAATGATAAAAATCAATGTGTTTTCATTAGAATTAACTAAATGTTCCTGATTTTCCGTTTATATTACCGATGGAAGATGTACACGTAAAACCGCTCTAATCCGGCTGAAACGTCGATATATGCAATAAAAACCGAACTTCTCCCCTTTTCAATATCTTACTCAGTATTTTAACGAGAAACAAATAGTTGATTGAAAATGAAGTATTTAAGGTTATTAGTCTAATCAATTATGTGTTTGCATCATTTTTATCGTATATATATGAATTAATACCCATGGACTGAAAATTCACAAAAACGTGGAAAACGGCAAAATATTGCCTAATTCGATGATATTTTGTTTAAATCACATGAAGGAAAAGGGGATGATAAACGTCAAAATATTGCTAAATTCGATGATTTTTCGTAACGAAACAAAATGCAAGAAAACTTGCTTAAAATGCAATATTATGCTAAATTCTGAGATTTGAAGGCCAAATCACATATCGTGATACTACATGAAATAGTATCGAAATATTGGTAAAAATAAATATATTTACGTAATATCAAACTACATGAAAAACGTGAAAAAAAGTCACTATTTTACCATATTTGAGGATTTTACCTTCAAATCATAGAGCGAGGTTTCGAATTATTTAGTTCCAAGAAAAGACATATGACAATGTTGGTTCCAATACAATTGATAAAAAACAATGTGTTTTCATTAGAATTAACTATAATGTTCTTGATTTTCCGTTATATTAACGAGGGAAGATGTACACGTAAAACCGCATCTAATCCGGCTGAAACGTCGATATATGCAATAAAAACCGAACCTCTCCCCTTTTCAATATCTTACTCAGTATTTTAACGAGAAACAAATAGATGATTGAAAATGAAGTATTTAAGGTTATTATCTAATCAATTATGTGTTTGCATCATTTTTATCGTATATATATGAAGTAATACCCATGGACTGAAAATTCACAAAAACGTGGAAAACGGCAAAATATTGCCTAATTCGATGATATTTTGTTTAAATGACATGAAGGAAAAGGAGATGATAAACGTCAAAATATTGCTAATTCGATGATTTTTCGTACGAAACAAAATGCAAGAAAACTTGCTTAAAATGCAATATTATGCGAAATTCTGAGATTTGAAGGCCAAATCACATATCGTGATACTACATGAAATAGTATCGAAATATTGGTAAAAATGAATATATTTAGCGTAATATCAAACTACTTGATTAACGTGAAAAAAGTCACTATTTTACCATATTTGAGGATTTTACCTTCAAATCATAGAGCGAGGTTTCGTATTAATTTAGTTCCAGGAAAAGACATATGACAATGTTGTTTCCAATAGAAATGATAAAAAACAATGTGTTTTCATTCAGAATTACCTATAATGTTCTTGATTTTCCGTTTATAT
This sequence comes from Procambarus clarkii, assembly GCF_040958095.1. Lineage (NCBI taxonomy): Eukaryota > Metazoa > Arthropoda > Malacostraca > Decapoda > Cambaridae > Procambarus > Procambarus clarkii. The sequence goes on from NW_027189598.1 coordinate 65,792, forward strand.
TATCGAGGGAAGATGTACACGTAAAACCGCTCTAATCCTGATGAAACGTCGATATATGCAATAAAAACCGAACTTCTCCCCTTTTCAATATCTTACTCAGTATTTTAACGAGAAACAAATAGATGATTGAAAATGAAGTATTTAAGGTTATTATCTAATCAATTATGTGTTTGCATCATTTTTATCGTATATATATGAAATTAATACCCATGGACTGAAAATTCACAAAACTTGGAAAACGGCAAAATATTGCCTAATTCGATGATATTTTATTTAAATCACATGAAGGAAAAGGGATGATAAACGTCGAAATATTGCTAAATTCGATGATTTTTCGTACGAAACAAAATGCAAGAAAACTTGCTTAAAATGCAATATTATGCGAAATTCTGATGATTTCAAGGCCAAATCACATATCGTGATACTACATGAAATAGTATCGAAATATTGGTAAAAATGAATATATTTACGTAATATCAAACTACATGAAAAACGTGAAAAAAGTCACTTATTTAACCATATTTGAGGATTTTAACTTCAAATCATAGAAGCGAGGTTTCGTATTATTTAGATCCAAGAAAAGACATATGACAATGTTGTTTCCAATACAAATGATAAAAAATCAATGTGTTTTCATTAGAATTAACTATAATGTTCATGATTTTCCGTTTATATTACCGAGGGAAGATGTACACGTAAAACCGCTCTAATCCGGCTGAAACGTCGATATATGCAATAAAAACCGAACTTCTCCCCTTTTCAATATCTTACTCAGTATTTTAACGAGAAACAAATAGTTGATTGAAAATGAAGTATTTAAGGTTATTATCTAATCAATTATGTGTTTGCATCATTTTATCGTATATATATGAAGTAATACCCATGGACTGAAAATTCACAAAAACGTGGAAAACGGCAAAATATTGCCTAATTCGATGATATTTTATTTAAATCACATGAAGGAAAAGGGGATGATAAACGTCAAAATATTGCTAAATTCGATGATTTTTCGTACGAAACAAAATGCAAGAAAACTTGCTTAAAATGCAATATTATGCGAAATTCTGAGATTTGAAGGCCAAATCACATATCGTGATACTACATGAAATAGTATCGAAATATTGGTAAAAATGAATATATTTACGTAATATCAAACTACATGAAAAACGTGAAAAAGTCACTATTTTAACCATATTTGAGGATTTTACCTTCAAATCATAGAGCGAGGTTTCGTATTATTTAGATCCAAGAAAAGACATATGACAATGTTGTTTCCAATACAAATTGATAAAAAACAATGTGTTTTCATTAGAATTAACTATAATGTTCTTGATTTTCCGTTTATATTAACGAGGGAAGATGTACACGTAAAACCGCTCTAATCCGGCTGAAACGTCGATATATGCAATAAAAACCCAACCTTCTCCCCTTTTCAATATCTTACTCAGTATTTTAACGAGAAACAAATAGATGATTGAAAATGAAGTATTTAAGGTTATTATCTAATCAATTATGTGTTTGCATCATTTTTATCGTATATATATGAATTAATACCCATGGACTGAAATTCACAAAAACGTGGAAAACGGCAAATATTGCCTAATTCGATGATATTTTGTTTAAATCACATGAAGGAAAAGGGATGATAAACGTCAAAATATTGCTAAATTCGATGATTTTTCGTACGAAACAAAATGCAAGAAAACTTGCTTAAAATGCAATATTATGCGAAATTCTGAGATTTGAAGGCCAAATCACATATCGTGATACTACATGAAATAGTATCGAAATATTGGTAAAATGAATATATTTAGCGTAATATCAAACTACATGAATAACGTGAAAAAAGTCACTATTTACAATATTTGAGGATTTTACCTTCAAATCATAGAGCGAGGTTTCGTATTATTTAGTTCCAGAAAAGACATATGACAATGTTGTTTCCAATAGAAATGATAAACAAACAATGTGTTTTCATCAGAATTACCTATAATGTTCTTGATTTTCCGTTTATATTAACGAGGGAAGATGTACACGTAAAACCGCTCTAATCCTGCTGAAACGTCGATATATGCAATAAAAACCGAACTTCTCCCCTTTTCAATATCTTACTCAGTATTTTAACGAGAAACAAATAGATTGATTGAAAATGAAGTATTTAAGGTTATTATCTAATCAATTATGTGTTTGCATCATTTTTATCGTATATATATATGAAGTAATAGCCCATGGACTGAAAATTCACAAAAACGTGGAAAACCGGCAAAATATTGCCTAATTCGATGATAGTTTATTTAAATCACATGAAGGAAAGGGGATGATAAACGTCAAAATATTGCTAAATTCGATGATTTTTCGTACGAAACAAAATGCAAGAAAACTTTCTTAAAATGCAATATATGCGAAATTCTGAGATTTGAAGGCAAATCACATATCGTGATACTACATAAAATAGTATCGAAATATTGGTAAAAATGAATATATTTACGTAATATCAAACTACATTGAAAAACGTGAAAAGTCACTATTTAACCATATTTGAGGATTTTAACTTCAAATCATAGAAGCGAGGTTTCGTATTATTTAGATCCAAGAAAAGACATATGACAATGTTGTTTCCAATACAAATGATAAAAATCAATGTGTTTTCATTAGAATTAACTAAAATGTTCCTGATTTTCCGTTTATATTACCGATGGAAGATGTATACGTAAAACCGCTCTATCCGGCTGAAACGTCGATATATGCAATAAAAACCGAACTTCTCCCCTTTTCAATATCTTACTCAGTATTTTAACGAGAAACAAATAGATGATTGAAAATGAAGTATTTAAGGTTATTATCTAATCAATTATGTGTTTGCATCATTTTTATCGTATATATATGAATTAATAGCCATGGACTGAAAATTCACAAAAACGTGGAAAACGGCAAAAATATTGCCTAATTCGATGATATTTTAGTTTAAATCACATGAAGGAAAAGGGGATGATAAACGTCAAAATATTGCTAAATTCGATGATTTTTCGTAACGAAACAAAATGCAAGAAAACTTGCTTAAAATGCAATATTATGCGAAATTCTGAGATTTGAAGGCCAAATCACATATCGTGATACTACATGAAATAGTATCGATATATTGGTAAAAATGAATATATTTACGTAATATCAAACTACATGAAAAAACGTGAAAAAAGTCACTATTTAACCATATTTGAGGATTTTAACTTCAAATCATAGAGCGAGGTTTCGTATTATTTAGTTCCAAGAAAAGACATATGACAATGTTGTTTCCAATACAAATGATAAAAAACAATGTGTTTTCATTAGAATTAACTATAGTTCTTGATTTTCCGTTTATATTAACGAGGGAAGATGTACACGTAAAACCGCTCTAATCAGGCTGAAACGTCGATATATGCAATAAAAACCGAACTTCTCCCCTTTTCAATATCTTACTCAGTATTTTAACGAGAAACAAATAGATGATTGAAAATGAAGTATTTAAGGTTATTATCTAATCTATTATGTGTTTGCATCATTTTTATCGTATATATATGAATTAATAGCCATGGACTGAAAATTCACAAAAACTTGGAAAACGGCAAAATATTGCCTAATTCGATGACATTTTATTTAAATCACATGAAGGAAAAAGGGATGATAAACGTCGAAATATTGCTAAATTCGATGATTTTCGTACGAAACAAAATGCAAGAAAACTTGCTTAAAATGCAATATTATGCGAAATTCTGTGATTTCAAGGCCAAATCACATATCGTGATACTACATGAAATAGTATCGGAATATTGGTAAAAATGAATATATTTACGTAATATCAAACTACACGAAAAACGTGAAAAAAGTCACTATTTAACCATATTTGAGGATTTTAACTTCAAATCATAAAGCGAGGTTTCGTATTATTTAGATCCAAGAAAAGACATATGACAATGTTGTTTCGAATACAAATGATAAAAATCAATGTGTTTTCATTAGAATTAACTAAAATGTTCCTGATTTTCCGTTTATATTACCGATGGAAGATGTACACGTAAAACCGCTCTAATCCGGCTGAAACGTCGATATATGCAATAAAAACCGAACTTCTCCCCTTTTCAATATCTTACTCAGTATTTTAACGAGAAACAAATAGTTGATTGAAAATGAAGTATTTAAGGTTATTGTCTAATCAATTATGTGTTTGCATCATTTTTATCGTATATATATGAATTAATACCCATGGACTGAAAATTCACAAAAACGTGGAAAACGGAAAAATATTGCCTAATTCGATGATATTTTATTTAAATCACATGAAGGAAAAGGGGATGATAAACGTAAATATTGCTAAATTCGATGATTTTTCGAACGAAACAAAATGCAAGAAAACTTGCTTAATATTATGCTAAATTCTGAGATTTGAAGGCCAAATACATATCGTGATACTACATGAAATAGTATCGAAATATTGGTAAAAATAAATATATTTACGTAATATCAAACTACATGAAAAACGTGAAAAAAATCACTATTTTACCATATTTGAGGATTTTACCTTCAAATCATAGAGCGAGGTTTCGAATTATTTAGTTCCAAGAAAAGACATATGACAATGTTGGTTTCCAATACAATGATAAAAAACAATGTGTTTTCATTAGAATTAACTATAATGTTCTTGATTTTCCGTTTATATTAACGAGGGAAGATGTACACGTAAAACCGCTCTAATCCGGCTGAAACGTCGATATATGCAATAAAAACCGAACCTCTCCCCTTTTCAATATCTTACTCAGTATTTTAACGAGAAACAAATAGTTGATTGAAAATGAAGTATTTAAGGTTATTATCTAATCAATTATGTGTTTGCATCATTTTTATCGTATATATGAAGTAATACCCATGGACTGAAAATTCACAAAAACGTGGAAAACGGCAAAATATTGCCTAATTCGATGATATTTGTTTAAATGACATGAAGGAAAAGGAGATGATAAACGTCAAAATATTGCTAAATTCGATGATTTTTCGTACGAAACAAAATGCAAGAAAACTTGCTTAAAATGCAATATTATGCGAAATTCTGAGATTTGAAGGCCAAATCACATATCGTGATACTACATGAAATAGTATCGAAATATTGGTAAAAATGAATATATTTGCGTAATATCAAACTACTTGATTAACGTGAAAAAGTCACTATTTTACCATATTTGAGGATTTTACCTTCAAATCATAGAGCGAGGTTTCGTATATTTAGTCCAGAAAAGACATATGACAATGTTGTTTCAATACAAATGATAAAAAACAATGTGTTTTCATAGAATTAACTATAATGTTCTTGATTTTCCGTTTATATTAACGAGGGAAGATGTACACGTAAAACCGCTCTAATCAGGCTGAAACGTCGATATATGCAATAAAAACCGAACTTCTCCCCTTTTCAATATCTTACTCAGTATTTTAACGAGAAACAAATAGATGATTGAAAATGAAGTATTTAAGGTTATTATCTAATCAATTATGTGTTTGCATCATTTTTATCGTATATATATGAATTAATAGCCATGGAATGAAAATTCACAAAAACTTGGAAAACGGCAAAATATTGCCTAATTCGATGACATTTTATTTAAATCACATGAAGGAAAAAGGGATGATAAACGTCGAAATATTGCTAAATTCGATGATTTTTCGTACGAAACAAAATGCAAGAAAACTTGCTTAAAATGCAATATTATGCGAAATTCTGTGATTTCAAGGCCAAATCACATATCGTGATACTACATGAAATAGTATCGGAATATTGGTAAAAATGAATATATTTACGTAATATCAAACTACACGAAAAACGTGAAAAAAGTCACTATTTAACCATATTTGAGGATTTTAACTTCAAATCATAAAGCGAGGTTTCGTATTATTTAGATCCAAGAAAAGACATATGACAATGTTGTTTCGAATACAAATGATAAAAATCAATGTGTTTTCATTAGAATTAACTAAAATGTTCCTGATTTTCCGTTTATATTACCGATGGAAGATGTACACGTAAAACCGCTCTAATCCGGCTGAAACGTCGATATATGCAATAAAAACCGAACTTCTCCCCTTTTCAATGTCTTACTCAGTATTTTAACGAGAAACAAATAGTTGGTTGATTGAAAATGAAGTATTTAAGGTTATTGTCTAATCAATTATGTGTTTGCATCATTTTTATCGTATATATATGAATTAATACCCATGGACTGAAAATTCACAAAAACGTGGAAAACGGCAAAATATTGTCTAATTCGATGATATTTTGTTTAAATCACATGAAGGAAAAGGGGATGATAAACGTCAAAATATTGCTAAATTCGATAATTTTTCGAACGAAACAAAATGCAAGAAAACTTGCTTAAAATGCAATATTATGCTAAATTCTGAGATTTGAAGGCCAAATCACATATCGTGATACTACATGAAATAGTATCGAAATATTGGTAAAAATAAATATATTTACGTAATATCAAACTACATGAAAAACGTGAAAAAAATCACTATTTTACCATATTTGAGGATTTTACCTTCAAATCATAGAGCGAGGTTTCGAATTATTTAGTTCCAAGAAAAGACATATGACAATGTTGGTTCCAATACAATTGATAAAAAACAATGTGTTTTCATTAGAATTAACTATAATGTTCTTGATTTTCCGTTTATATTAACGAGGGAAGATGTACACGTAAAACCGCACTAATCCGGCTGAAACGTCGATATATGCAATAAAAACCGAACCTCTCCCCTTTTCAATATCTTACTCAGTATTTTAACGAGAAACAAATAGATGATTGAAAATGAAGTATTTAAGGTTATTATCTAATCAATTATGTGTTTGCATCATTTTTATCGTATATATATGAAGTAATACCCATGGACTGAAAATTCACAAAAACGTGGAAAACGGCAAAATATTGCCTAATTCGATGATATTTTGTTTAAATGACATGAAGGAAAAGGAGATGATAAACGTCAAAATATTGCTAAATTCGATGATTTTTCGTACGAAACAAAATGCAAGAAAACTTGCTTAAAATGCAATATTATGCGAAATTCTGAGATTTGAAGGCCAAATCACATATCGTGATACTACATGAAATAGTATCGAAATATTGGTAAAAATGAATATATTTGCGTAATATCAAACTACTTGATTAACGTGAAAAAGTCACTATTTTACCATATTTGAGGATTTTACCTTCAAATCATAGAGCGAGGTTTCGTATAATTTAGTTCCAGGAAAAGACATATGACAATGTTGTTTCCAATAGAAATGATAAAAAACAATGTGTTTTCATCAGAATTACCTATAATGTTCTTGATTTTCCGTTTATATTATCGAGGGAAGATGTACACGTAAAACCGCTCTAATCCTGATGAAACGTCGATATATGCAATAAAAACCGAACTTCTCCCCTTTTCAATATCTTACTCAGTATTTTAACGAGAAACAAATAGATGATTGAAAATGAAGTATTTAAGGTTATTATCTAATCAATTATGTGTTTGCATCATTTTTATCGTATATATATAAATTAATACCCATGGACTGAAAATTCACAAAAACTTGGAAAACGGCAAAATATTGCCTAATTCGATGACATTTTATTTAAATCACATGAAGGAAAAAGGGATGATAAACGTCGAAATATTGCTAAATTCGATGATTTTTCGTACGAAACAAAATGCAAGAAAACTTGCTTAAAATGCAATATTATGCGAAATTCTGTGATTTCAAGGCCAAATCACATATCGTGATACTACATAAAATAGTATCGAAATATTGGTAAAAATGAATATATTTACGTAATATCAAACTACATGAAAAACGTGAAAAAAGTCTTTATTTAACCATATTTGAGGATTTTAACTTCAAATCATAGAACAAGGTTTCGTATTATTTAGATCCAAGAAAAGACATATGACAATGTTGTTTCCAATACAAATGATAAAAATCAATGTGTTTTCATTAGAATTAACTAAAATGTTCATGATTTTCCGTTTATATTACCGATGGAAGATGTATACGTAAAACCGCTCTATTCCGGCTGAAACGTCGATATATGCAATAAAAACCGAACTTCTCCCCTTTTCAATATCTTACTCAGTATTTTAACGAGAAACAAATAGTTGATTGAAAATGAAGTATTTAAGGTTATTATCTAATCAATTATGTGTTTGCATCATTTTTATCGTATATATATATCAATTAATACCCATGGACTGAAAATTCACAAAAACGTGGAAAACGGCAAAATATTGCCTAATTCGATGATATTTTATTTAAATCACATGAAGGAGAAGGGGATGATAAACGTCAAAATATTGGTAAATTCGATGATTTTTCGTACGAAACAAAATGCAAGAAAACTTGCTTAAAATGCAATATTATGCAAAATTCTGAGATTTGAAGGCCAAATCACATATCGTGATACTACATGAAATAGTATCGAAATATTGGTAAAAATGAATATATTTACGTAATATCAAACTACATGAAAAACGTGAAAAAAGTCACTATTTAACCATATTTGAGGATTTTAACTTCAAATCATAGAGCGAGGTTTCGTATTATTTAGATCCAAAAAAAGACATATGACAATGTTGTTTCCAATACAAATGATAAAAAACAATGTGTTTTCATTAGAATTAACTATAGTGTTCTTGATTTTCCGTTTATATTAACGAGGGAAGATGTACACGTAAAACCGCTCTAATCAGGCTGAAACGTCGATATATGCAATAAAAACCGAACTTCTCCCCTTTTCAATATCTTACTCAGTATTTTAACGAGAAACAAATAGATGATTGAAAATGAAGTATTTAAGGTTATTATCTAATCAATTATGTGTTTGCATCATTTTTATCGTATATATATGAATTAATAGCCATGGAATGAAAATTCACAAAAACTTGGAAAACGGCAAAATATTGCCTAATTCGATGACATTTTATTTAAATCACATGAAGGAAAAAGGGATGATAAACGTCGAAATATTGCTAAATTCGATGATTTTTCGTACGAAACAAAATGCAAGAAAACTTGCTTAAAATGCAATATTATGCGAAATTCTGAGATTTGAAGGCCAAATCACATATCGTGATACTACATGAAATAGTATCGAAATATTGGTAAAAATGAATATATTTGCGTAATATCAAACTACTTGATTAACGTGAAAAAGTCACTATTTTACAATATTTGAGGATTTTACCTTCAAATCATAGAGCGAGGTTTCGTATAATTTAGTTCCAGTAAAAGACATATGACAATGTTGTTTCCAATAGAAATGATAAAAAACAATGTGTTTTCATCAGAATTACCTATAATGTTCTTGATTTTCCGTTTATATTAACGAGGGAAGATGTACACGTAAAACCGCTCTAATCCTGATGAAACGTCGATATATGCAATAAAAACCGAACTTCTCCCCTTTTCAATATCTTACTCAGTATTTTAACGAGAAACAAATAGTTGATTGAAAATGAAGTATTTAAGGTTATTATCTAATCAATTATGTGTTTGCATCATTTTTATCGTATATATATATCAATTAATACCCATGGACTGAAAATTCACAAAAACGTGGAAAACGGCAAAATATTGCCTAATTCGATGATATTTTATTTAAATCACATGAAGGAGAAGGGGATGATAAACGTCAAAATATTGGTAAATTCGATGATTTTTCGTACGAAACAAAATGCAAGAAAGCTTTCTTAAAATGCAATATTATGCGAAATTCTGAGATTTGAAGGTCAAATCACATATCGTGATACTACATAAAATAGTATCGAAATATTGGTAAAAATGAATATATTTACGTAATATCAAACTACATGAAAAACGTGAAAATTCACTATTTAACCATATTTGAGGATTTTAACTTCAAATCATAGAACAAGGTTTCGTATTATTTAGATCCAAGAAAAGACATATGACAATGTTGTTTCCAATACAAATGATAAAAATCAATGTGTTTTCATTAGAATTAACTAAAATGTTCCTGATTTTCCGTTTATATTACCGATGGAAGATGTATACGTAAAACCGCTCTATTCCGGCTGAAACGTCGATATATGCAATAAAAACCGAACTTCTCCCCTTTTCAATATCTTACTCAGTATTTTAACGAGAAACAAATAGATGATTGAAAATGAAGTATTTAAGGTTATTATCTAATCAATTATGTGTTTGCATCATTTTTATCGTATATATATGAATTAATAGCCATGGACTGAAAATTCACAAAAACTTGGAAAACGGCAAAATATTGCCTAATTCGATGACATTTTATTTAAATCACATGAAGGAAAAAGGGATGATAAACGTCGAAATATTGCTAAATTCGATGATTTTTCGTACGAAACAAAATGCAAGAAAACTTGCTTAAAATGCAATATTATGCGAAATTCTGTGATTTCAAGGCCAAATCACATATCGTGATACTACATGAAATAGTATCGGAATATTGGTAAAAATGAATATATTTACGTAATATCAAACTACACGAAAAACGTGAAAAAAGTCACTATTTAACCATATTTGAGGATTTTAACTTCAAATCATAAAGCGAGGTTTCGTATTATTTAGATCCAAGAAAAGACATATGACAATGTTGTTTCGAATACAAATGATAAAAATCAATGTGTTTTCATTAGAATTAACTAAAATGTTCCTGATTTTCCGTTTATATTACCGATGGAAGATGTACACGTAAAACCGCTCTAATCCGGCTGAAACGTCGATATATGCAATAAAATCCGAACTTCTCCCCTTTTCAATATCTTACTCAGTATTTTAACGAGAAACAAATAGTTGATTGAAAATGAAGTATTTAAGGTTATTGTCTAATTAATTATGTGTTTGCATCATTTTTATCGTATATATATGAATTAATACCCATGGACTGAAAATTCACAAAATCGTGGAAAACGGCAAAATATTGCCTAATTCGATGATATTTTATTTAAATCACATGAAGGAAAAGGGGATGATAAACGTTTAAATATTGCTAAATTCGATGATTTTTCGAACGAAACAAAATGCAAGAAAACTTGCTTAAAATGCAATATTATGCTAAATTCTGAGATTTGAAGGCCAAATCACATATCGTGATACTACATGAAATAGTATCGAAATATTGGTAAAAATAAATATATTTACGTAATATCAAACTACATGAAAAACGTGAAAAAAATCACTATTTTACCATATTTGAGGATTTTACCTTCAAATCATAGAGCGAGGTTTCGAATTATTTAGTTCCAAGAAAAGACATATGACAATGTTGGTTCCAATACAATTGATAAAAAACAATGTGTTTTCATTAGAATTAACTATAATGTTCTTGATTTTCCGTTTATATTAACGAGGGAAGATGTACACGTAAAACCGCTCTAATCCGGCTGAAACGTCAATATATGCAATAAAAACCGAACTTCTCCCCTTTTCAATATCTTACTCACTATTTTCACGAGAAACAAATAGATGATTGAAAATGAAGTATTTAAGGTTATTATCTAATCAATTATATGTTTGCATCATTTTTATCGTATATATATGAAGTAATACCCATGGACTGAAAATTCACAAAAACGTGGAAAACGGCAAAATATTGCCTAATTCGATGATATTTTGTTTAAATGACATGAAGGAAAAGGAGATGATAAACGTCAAAATATTGCTAAATTCGATGATTTTTCGTACGAAACAAAATGCAAGAAAACTTGCTTAAAATGCAATATTATGCGAAATTCTGAGATTTGAAGGCCAAATCACATATCGTGATACTACATGAAATAGTATCGAAATATTGGTAAAAATGAATATATTTGCGTAATATCAAACTACTTGATTAACGTGAAAAAGTCACTATTTTACAATATTTGAGGATTTTACCTTCAAATCATAGAGCGAGGTTTCGTATAATTTAGTTCCAGTAAAAGACATATGACAATGTTGTTTCCAATAGAAATGATAAAAAACAATGTGTTTTCATCAGAATTACCTATAATGTTCTTGATTTTCCGTTTATATTAACGAGGGAAGATGTACACGTAAAACCGCTCTAATCCTGATGAAACGTCGATATATGCAATAAAAACCGAACTTCTCCCCTTTTCAATATCTTACTCAGTATTTTAACGAGAAACAAATAGTTGATTGAAAATGAAGTATTTAAGGTTATTATCTAATCAATTATGTGTTTGCATCATTTTTATCGTATATATATATCAATTAATACCCATGGACTGAAAATTCACAAAAACGTGGAAAACGGCAAAATATTGCCTAATTCGATGATATTTTATTTAAATCACATGAAGGAGAAGGGGATGATAAACGTCAAAATATTGGTAAATTCGATGATTTTTCGTACGAAACAAAATGCAAGAAAACTTGCTTAAAATGCAATATTATGCAAAATTCTGAGATTTGAAGGCCAAATCACATATCGTGATACTACATGAAATAGTATCGAAATATTGGTAAAAATGAATATATTTACGTAATATCAAACTACATGAAAAACGTGAAAAAAGTCACTATTTAACCATATTTGAGGATTTTAACTTCAAATCATAGAGCGAGGTTTCGTATTATTTAGATCCAAAAAAAGACATATGACAATGTTGTTTCCAATACAAATGATAAAAAACAATGTGTTTTCATTAGAATTAACTATAGTGTTCTTGATTTTCCGTTTATATTAACGAGGGAAGATGTACACGTAAAACCGCTCTAATCAGGCTGAAACGTCGATATATGCAATAAAAACCGAACTTCTCCCCTTTTCAATATCTTACTCAGTATTTTAACGAGAAACAAATAGATGATTGAAAATGAAGTATTTAAGGTTATTATCTAATCAATTATGTGTTTGCATCATTTTTATCGTATATATATGAATTAATAGCCATGGAATGAAAATTCACAAAAACTTGGAAAACGGCAAAATATTGCCTAATTCGATGACATTTTATTTAAATCACATGAAGGAAAAAGGGATGATAAACGTCGAAATATTGCTAAATTCGATGATTTTTCGTACGAAACAAAATGCAAGAAAACTTGCTTAAAATGCAATATTATGCGAAATTCTGTGATTTCAAGGCCAAATCACATATCGTGATACTACATGAAATAGTATCGGAATATTGGTAAAAATGAATATATTTACGTAATATCAAACTACACGAAAAACGTGAAAAAAGTCACTATTTAACCATATTTGAGGATTTTAACTTCAAATCATAAAGCGAGGTTTCGTATTATTTAGATCCAAGAAAAGACATATGACAATGTTGTTTCGAATACAAATGATAAAAATCAATGTGTTTTCATTAGAATTAACTAAAATGTTCCTGATTTTCCGTTTATATTACCGATGGAAGATGTACACGTAAAACCGCTCTAATCCGGCTGAAACGTCGATATATGCAATAAAAACCGAACTTCTCCCCTTTTCAATGTCTTACTCAGTATTTTAACGAGAAACAAATAGTTGGTTGATTGAAAATGAAGTATTTAAGGTTATTGTCTAATCAATTATGTGTTTGCATCATTTTTATCGTATATATATGAATTAATACCCATGGACTGAAAATTCACAAAAACGTGGAAAACGGCAAAATATTGTCTAATTCGATGATATTTTGTTTAAATCACATGAAGGAAAAGGGGATGATAAACGTCAAAATATTGCTAAATTCGATAATTTTTCGAACGAAACAAAATGCAAGAAAACTTGCTTAAAATGCAATATTATGCTAAATTCTGAGATTTGAAGGCCAAATCACATATCGTGATACTACATGAAATAGTATCGAAATATTGGTAAAAATAAATATATTTACGTAATATCAAACTACATGAAAAACGTGAAAAAAATCACTATTTTACCATATTTGAGGATTTTACCTTCAAATCATAGAGCGAGGTTTCGAATTATTTAGTTCCAAGAAAAGACATATGACAATGTTGGTTCCAATACAATTGATAAAAAACAATGTGTTTTCATTAGAATTAACTATAATGTTCTTGATTTTCCGTTTATATTAACGAGGGAAGATGTACACGTAAAACCGCACTAATCCGGCTGAAACGTCGATATATGCAATAAAAACCGAACCTCTCCCCTTTTCAATATCTTACTCAGTATTTTAACGAGAAACAAATAGATGATTGAAAATGAAGTATTTAAGGTTATTATCTAATCAATTATGTGTTTGCATCATTTTTATCGTATATATATGAAGTAATACCCATGGACTGAAAATTCACAAAAACGTGGAAAACGGCAAAATATTGCCTAATTCGATGATATTTTGTTTAAATGACATGAAGGAAAAGGAGATGATAAACGTCAAAATATTGCTAAATTCGATGATTTTTCGTACGAAACAAAATGCAAGAAAACTTGCTTAAAATGCAATATTATGCGAAATTCTGAGATTTGAAGGCCAAATCACATATCGTGATACTACATGAAATAGTATCGAAATATTGGTAAAAATGAATATATTTGCGTAATATCAAACTACTTGATTAACGTGAAAAAGTCACTATTTTACCATATTTGAGGATTTTACCTTCAAATCATAGAGCGAGGTTTCGTATAATTTAGTTCCAGGAAAAGACATATGACAATGTTGTTTCCAATAGAAATGATAAAAAACAATGTGTTTTCATCAGAATTACCTATAATGTTCTTGATTTTCCGTTTATATTATCGAGGGAAGATGTACACGTAAAACCGCTCTAATCCTGATGAAACGTCGATATATGCAATAAAAACCGAACTTCTCCCCTTTTCAATATCTTACTCAGTATTTTAACGAGAAACAAATAGATGATTGAAAATGAAGTATTTAAGGTTATTATCTAATCAATTATGTGTTTGCATCATTTTTATCGTATATATATAAATTAATACCCATGGACTGAAAATTCACAAAAACTTGGAAAACGGCAAAATATTGCCTAATTCGATGACATTTTATTTAAATCACATGAAGGAAAAAGGGATGATAAACGTCGAAATATTGCTAAATTCGATGATTTTTCGTACGAAACAAAATGCAAGAAAACTTGCTTAAAATGCAATATTATGCGAAATTCTGTGATTTCAAGGCCAAATCACATATCGTGATACTACATAAAATAGTATCGAAATATTGGTAAAAATGAATATATTTACGTAATATCAAACTACATGAAAAACGTGAAAAAAGTCTTTATTTAACCATATTTGAGGATTTTAACTTCAAATCATAGAACAAGGTTTCGTATTATTTAGATCCAAGAAAAGACATATGACAATGTTGTTTCCAATACAAATGATAAAAATCAATGTGTTTTCATTAGAATTAACTAAAATGTTCATGATTTCCCGTTTATATTACCGATGGAAGATGTATACGTAAAACCGCTCTATTCCGGCTGAAACGTCGATATATGCAATAAAAACCGAACTTCTCCCCTTTTCAATATCTTACTCAGTATTTTAACGAGAAACAAATAGTTGATTGAAAATGAAGTATTTAAGGTTATTATCTAATCAATTATGTGTTTGCATCATTTTTATCGTATATATATATCAATTAATACCCATGGACTGAAAATTCACAAAAACGTGGAAAACGGCAAAATATTGCCTAATTCGATGATATTTTATTTAAATCACATGAAGGAGAAGGGGATGATAAACGTCAAAATATTGGTAAATTCGATGATTTTTCGTACGAAACAAAATGCAAGAAAACTTGCTTAAAATGCAATATTATGCAAAATTCTGAGATTTGAAGGCCAAATCACATATCGTGATACTACATGAAATAGTATCGAAATATTGGTAAAAATGAATATATTTACGTAATATCAAACTACATGAAAAACGTGAAAAAAGTCACTATTTAACCATATTTGAGGATTTTAACTTCAAATCATAGAGCGAGGTTTCGTATTATTTAGATCCAAAAAAAGACATATGACAATGTTGTTTCCAATACAAATGATAAAAAACAATGTGTTTTCATTAGAATTAACTATAGTGTTCTTGATTTTCCGTTTATATTAACGAGGGAAGATGTACACGTAAAACCGCTCTAATCAGGCTGAAACGTCGATATATGCAATAAAAACCGAACTTCTCCCCTTTTCAATATCTTACTCAGTATTTTAACGAGAAACAAATAGATGATTGAAAATGAAGTATTTAAGGTTATTATCTAATCAATTATGTGTTTGCATCATTTTTATCGTATATATATGAATTAATAGCCATGGAATGAAAATTCACAAAAACTTGGAAAACGGCAAAATATTGCCTAATTCGATGACATTTTATTTAAATCACATGAAGGAAAAAGGGATGATAAACGTCGAAATATTGCTAAATTCGATGATTTTTCGTACGAAACAAAATGCAAGAAAACTTGCTTAAAATGCAATATTATGCGAAATTCTGTGATTTCAAGGCCAAATCACATATCGTGATACTACATGAAATAGTATCGGAATATTGGTAAAAATGAATATATTTACGTAATATCAAACTACACGAAAAACGTGAAAAAAGTCACTATTTAACCATATTTGAGGATTTTAACTTCAAATCATAAAGCGAGGTTTCGTATTATTTAGATCCAAGAAAAGACATATGACAATGTTGTTTCGAATACAAATGATAAAAATCAATGTGTTTTCATTAGAATTAACTAAAATGTTCCTGATTTTCCGTTTATATTACCGATGGAAGATGTACACGTAAAACCGCTCTAATCCGGCTGAAACGTCGATATATGCAATAAAAACCGAACTTCTCCCCTTTTCAATGTCTTACTCAGTATTTTAACGAGAAACAAATAGTTGGTTGATTGAAAATGAAGTATTTAAGGTTATTGTCTAATCAATTATGTGTTTGCATCATTTTTATCGTATATATATGAATTAATACCCATGGACTGAAAATTCACAAAAACGTGGAAAACGGCAAAATATTGTCTAATTCGATGATATTTTGTTTAAATCACATGAAGGAAAAGGGGATGATAAACGTCAAAATATTGCTAAATTCGATAATTTTTCGAACGAAACAAAATGCAAGAAAACTTGCTTAAAATGCAATATTATGCTAAATTCTGAGATTTGAAGGCCAAATCACATATCGTGATACTACATGAAATAGTATCGAAATATTGGTAAAAATAAATATATTTACGTAATATCAAACTACATGAAAAACGTGAAAAAAATCACTATTTTACCATATTTGAGGATTTTACCTTCAAATCATAGAGCGAGGTTTCGAATTATTTAGTTCCAAGAAAAGACATATGACAATGTTGGTTCCAATACAATTGATAAAAAACAATGTGTTTTCATTAGAATTAACTATAATGTTCTTGATTTTCCGTTTATATTAACGAGGGAAGATGTACACGTAAAACCGCACTAATCCGGCTGAAACGTCGATATATGCAATAAAAACCGAACCTCTCCCCTTTTCAATATCTTACTCAGTATTTTAACGAGAAACAAATAGATGATTGAAAATGAAGTATTTAAGGTTATTATCTAATCAATTATGTGTTTGCATCATTTTTATCGTATATATATGAAGTAATACCCATGGACTGAAAATTCACAAAAACGTGGAAAACGGCAAAATATTGCCTAATTCGATGATATTTTGTTTAAATGACATGAAGGAAAAGGAGATGATAAACGTCAAAATATTGCTAAATTCGATGATTTTTCGTACGAAACAAAATGCAAGAAAACTTGCTTAAAATGCAATATTATGCGAAATTCTGAGATTTGAAGGCCAAATCACATATCGATACTACATGAAATAGTATCGAAATATTGGTAAAAATGAATATATTTGCGTAATATCAAACTACTTGATTAACGTGAAAAAGTCACTATTTTACAATATTTGAGGATTTTACCTTCAAATCATAGAGCGAGGTTTCGTATAATTTAGTTCCAGTAAAAGACATATGACAATGTTGTTTCCAATAGAAATGATAAAAAACAATGTGTTTTCATCAGAATTACCTATAATGTTCTTGATTTTCCGTTTATATTAACGAGGGAAGATGTACACGTAAAACCGCTCTAATCCTGATGAAACGTCGATATATGCAATAAAAACCGAACTTCTCCCCTTTTCAATATCTTACTCAGTATTTTAACGAGAAACAAATAGTTGATTGAAAATGAAGTATTTAAGGTTATTATCTAATCAATTATGTGTTTGCATCATTTTTATCGTATATATATAAATTAATACCCATGGACTGAAAATTCACAAAAACGTGGAAAACGGCAAAATATTGCCTAATTCGATGATATTTTATTTAAATCACATGAAGGAAAAGGGGATGATAAACGTCAAAATATTGGTAAATTCGATGATTTTTCGTACGAAACAAAATGCAAGAAAACTTGCTTAAAATGCAATATTATGCAAAATTCTGAGATTTGAAGGCCAAATCACATATCGTGATACTACATGAAATAGTATCGAAATATTGGTAAAAATGAATATATTTACGTAATATCAAACTACATGAAAAACGTGAAAAAAGTCACTATTTTACCATATTTGAGGATTTTACCTTCAAATCATAGAGCGAGGTTTCGAATTATTTAGTTCCAAGAAAAGACATATGACAATGTTGTTTCCAATACAAATGATAAAAAACAATGTGTTTTCATTAGAATTAACTATAATGTTCTTGATTTTCCGTTTATATTAACGAGGGAAGATGTACACGTAAAACCGCTGGAATCCAGCTGAAACGTCGATATATGCAATAAAAACCGAACTTCTCCCTTTTTCAATATCTTACTCAGTATTTTAACGAGAAACAAATAGATGATTGAAAATGAAGTATTTAAGGTTATTATCTAATCAATTATGTGTTTGCAACCTTATTTATCGTATATATATGAAGTAATACCCATTGACTGAAAATTCACAAAAACGTGGAAAACGGCAAAATATTGTCTAATTCGATGATATTTTGTTTAAATCACATGAAGGAAAAGGGGGATGATAAACGTCAAAATATTGCTAAATTCGATGATTTTTCGTACAAAACGAAATGCAAGAAAACTTGCTTAAAATGCAATATTATGCGAAATTCTGAGATTTGAAGGCCAAATCACATATCATAATACTACATGAAATAGTATCGAAATATTGGTAAAAATGAATATATTTGCGTAATATCAAACTACTTGATTAACGTGAAAAAGTCACTATTTTACCATATTTGAGGATTTTACCTTCAAATCATAGAGCGAGGTTTCGTATAATTTAGTTCCAGTAAAAGACATATGACAATGTTGTTTCCAATAGAAATGATAAAAAACAATGTGTTTTCATCAGAATTACCTATAATGTTCTTGATTTTCCGTTTATATTAACGAGGGAAGATGTACACGTAAAACCGCTCTAATCCTGATGAAACGTCGATATATGCAATAAAAACCGAACTTCTCCCCTTTTCAATATCTTTCTCAGTATTTTAACGAGAAACAAATAGTTGATTGAAAATGAAGTATTTAGGGTTATTATCTAATCAATTATGTGTTTACATCATTTTTATCGTATATATATATGAAGTAATGCCCATGGACTGAAAATTCACAAAAACGTGGAAAACGGCAAAATATTGCCTAATTCGATGATATTTTGTTTAAATCACATGAAGGAAAAGGAGATGATAAACGTCAAAATATTGCAAAATTCGATGATTTTTCGTACGAAACAAAATGCAAGAAAGCTTTCTTAAAATGCAATATTATGCGAAATTCTGAGATTTGAAGGTCAAATCACATATCGTGATACTACATAAAATAGTATCGAAATATTGGTAAAAATGAATATATTTACGTAATATCAAACTACATGAAAAACGTGAAAAAAGTCACTATTTAACCATATTTGAGGATTTTAACTTCAAATCATAGAACAAGGTTTCGTATTATTTAGATCCAAGAAAAGACATATGACAATGTTGTTTCCAATACAAATGATAAAAATCAATGTGTTTTCATTAGAATTAACTAAAATGTTCCTGATTTTCCGTTTATATTACCGATGGAAGATGTATACGTAAAACCGCTCTATTCCGGCTGAAACGTCGATATATGCAATAAAAACCGAACTTCTCCCCTTTTCAATATCTTACTCAGTATTTTAACGAGAAACAAATAGATGATTGAAAATGAAGTATTTAAGGTTATTATCTAATCAATTATGTGTTTGCATCATTTTTATCGTATATATATGAATTAATAGCCATGGACTGAAAATTCACAAAAACTTGGAAAACGGCAAAATATTGCCTAATTCGATGACATTTTATTTAAATCACATGAAGGAAAAAGGGATGATAAACGTCGAAATATTGCTAAATTCGATGATTTTTCGTACGAAACAAAATGCAAGAAAACTTGCTTAAAATGCAATATTATGCGAAATTCTGTGATTTCAAGGCCAAATCACATATCGTGATACTACATGAAATAGTATCGGAATATTGGTAAAAATGAATATATTTACGTAATATCAAACTACACGAAAAACGTGAAAAAAGTCACTATTTAACCATATTTGAGGATTTTAACTTCAAATCATAAAGCGAGGTTTCGTATTATTTAGATCCAAGAAAAGACATATGACAATGTTGTTTCGAATACAAATGATAAAAATCAATGTGTTTTCATTAGAATTAACTAAAATGTTCCTGATTTTCCGTTTATATTACCGATGGAAGATGTACACGTAAAACCGCTCTAATCCGGCTGAAACGTCGATATATGCAATAAAATCCGAACTTCTCCCCTTTTCAATATCTTACTCAGTATTTTAACGAGAAACAAATAGTTGATTGAAAATGAAGTATTTAAGGTTATTGTCTAATTAATTATGTGTTTGCATCATTTTTATCGTATATATATGAATTAATACCCATGGACTGAAAATTCACAAAATCGTGGAAAACGGCAAAATATTGCCTAATTCGATGATATTTTATTTAAATCACATGAAGGAAAAGGGGATGATAAACGTTTAAATATTGCTAAATTCGATGATTTTTCGAACGAAACAAAATGCAAGAAAACTTGCTTAAAATGCAATATTATGCTAAATTCTGAGATTTGAAGGCCAAATCACATATCGTGATACTACATGAAATAGTATCGAAATATTGGTAAAAATAAATATATTTACGTAATATCAAACTACATGAAAAACGTGAAAAAAATCACTATTTTACCATATTTGAGGATTTTACCTTCAAATCATAGAGCGAGGTTTCGAATTATTTAGTTCCAAGAAAAGACATATGACAATGTTGGTTCCAATACAATTGATAAAAAACAATGTGTTTTCATTAGAATTAACTATAATGTTCTTGATTTTCCGTTTATATTAACGAGGGAAGATGTACACGTAAAACCGCTCTAATCCGGCTGAAACGTCAATATATGCAATAAAAACCGAACTTCTCCCCTTTTCAATATCTTACTCACTATTTTCACGAGAAACAAATAGATGATTGAAAATGAAGTATTTAAGGTTATTATCTAATCAATTATATGTTTGCATCATTTTTATCGTATATATATGAAGTAATACCCATGGACTGAAAATTCACAAAAACGTGGAAAACGGCAAAATATTGCCTAATTCGATGATATTTTGTTTAAATGACATGAAGGAAAAGGAGATGATAAACGTCAAAATATTGCTAAATTCGATGATTTTTCGTACGAAACAAAATGCAAGAAAACTTGCTTAAAATGCAATATTATGCGAAATTCTGAGATTTGAAGGCCAAATCACATATCGTGATACTACATGAAATAGTATCGAAATATTGGTAAAAATGAATATATTTGCGTAATATCAAACTACTTGATTAACGTGAAAAAGTCACTATTTTACCATATTTGAGGATTTTACCTTTAAATCATAGAGCGAGGTTTCGTATAATTTAGTTCCAGGAAAAGACATATGACAATGTTGTTTCCAATAGAAATGATAAAAAACAATGTGTTTTCATCAGAATTACCTATAATGTTCTTGATTTTCCGTTTATATTATCGAGGGAAGATGTACACGTAAAACCGCTCTAATCCTGATGAAACGTCGATATATGCAATAAAAACCGAACTTCTCCCCTTTTCAACATCTTACTCAGTATTTTAACGAGAAACAAATAGATGATTGAAAATGAAGTATTTAAGGTTATTATCTAATCAATTATGTGTTTGCATCATTTTTATCGTATATATATAAATTAATACCCATGGACTGAAAATTCACAAAAACTTGGAAAACGGCAAAATATTGCCTAATTCGATGACATTTTATTTAAATCACATGAAGGAAAAAGGGATGATAAACGTCGAAATATTGCTAAATTCGATGATTTTTCGTACGAAACAAAATGCAAGAAAACTTGCTTAAAATGCAATATTATGCGAAATTCTGTGATTTCAAGGCCAAATCACATATCGTGATACTACATAAAATAGTATCGAAATATTGGTAAAAATGAATATATTTACGTAATATCAAACTACATGAAAAACGTGAAAAAAGTCACTATTTAACCATATTTGAGGATTTTAACTTCAAATCATAGAACAAGGTTTCGTATTATTTAGATCCAAGAAAAGACATATGACAATGTTGTTTCCAATACAAATGATAAAAATCAATGTGTTTTCATTAGAATTAACTATAGTGTTCTTGATTTTCCGTTTATATTAACGAGGGAAGATGTACACGTAAAACCGCTCTAATCAGGCTGAAACGTCGATATATGCAATAAAAACCGAACTTCTCCCCTTTTCAATATCTTACTCAGTATTTTAACGAGAAACAAATAGTTGATTGAAAATGAAGTATTTAAGGTTATTATCTAATCAATTATGTGTTTGCATCATTTTTATCGTATATATATCAATTAATACCCATGGACTGAAAATTCACAAAAACGTGGAAAATGGCAAAATATTGCCTAATTCGATGATATTTTATTTAAATCACATGAAGAAGAAGGGGATGATAAACGTCAAAATATTGGTAAATTCGATGATTTTTCGTACGAAACAAAATGCAAGAAAACTTGCTTAAAATGCAATATTATGCAAAATTCTGATATTTGAAGGCCAAATCACATATCGTGATACTACATGAAATAGTATCGAAATATTGGTAAAAATGAATATATTTACGTAATATCAAACTACATGAAAAACGTGAAAAAAGTCACTATTTTACCATATTTGTGGATTTTACCTTCAAATCATAGAGCGAGGTTTCGAATTATTTAGTTCCAAGAAAAGACATATGACAATGTTGTTTCCAATACAAATGATAAAAAACAATGTGTTTTCATTAGAATTAACTATAATGTTCTTGATTTTCCGTTTATATTAACGAGGGAAGATGTACACGTAAAACCGCTCTAATCAGGCTGAAACGTCGATATATGCAATAAAAACCGAACTTCTCCCCTTTTCAATATCTTACTCAGTATTTTAACGAGAAACAAATAGATGATTGAAAATGAAGTATTTAAGGTTATTATCTAATCAATTATGTGTTTGCAACCTTATTTATCGTATATATATGAAGTAATACCCATTGACTGAAAATTCACAAAAACGTGGAAAACGGCAAAATATTGTCTAATTCGATGATATTTTGTTTAAATCACATGAAGGAAAAGGGGATGATAAACGTCAAAATATTGCTAAATTCGATGATTTTTCGTACGAAACGAAATGCAAGAAAACTTGCTTAAAATGCAATATTATGCGAAATTCTGAGATTTGAAGGCCAAATCACATATCGTGATACTACATGAAATAGTATCGAAATATTGGTAAAAATGAATATATTTACGTACTATCAAACTACATGAAAAACGTGAAAAAAATCACTATTTAACCATATTTGAGGATTTTAACTTCAAATCATAGAGCGAGGTTTCGTATTATTTAGATCCAAAAAAAGACATATGACAATGTTGTTTCCAATACAAATGATAAAAAACAATGTGTTTTCATTTGAATTAACTATAGTGTTCTTGATTTTCCGTTTATATTAACGAGGGAAGATGTACACGTAAAACCGCTCTAATCAGGCTAAAACGTCGATATATGCAATAAAAACCGAACTTCTCCCCTTTTCAATATTCAATTCAGTATTTTAACGAGAAACAAATAGATGATTGAAAATGAAGTATTTAAGGTTATTATCTAATCAATTATGTGCTTGCATCATTTTTATCGTATATATATGAATTAATAGCTATGGACTGAAAATTCACAAAAACTTGGAAAACGGCAAAATATTGCCTAATTCGATGACATTTTATTTAAATCACATGAAGGAAAAAGGGATGATAAACGTCGAAATATTGCTAAATTCGATGATTTTTCGTACGAAACAAAATGCAAGAAAACTTGCTTAAAATGCAATATTATGCGAAATTCTGTGATTTCAAGGCCAAATCACATATCGTGATACTACATGAAATAGTATCGGAATATTGGTAAAATGAATATATTTACGTAATATCAAACTACACGAAAAACGTGAAAAAAGTCACTATTTAACCATATTTGAGGATTTTAACTTCAAATCATAAAGCGAGGTTTCGTATTATTTAGATCCAAGAAAAGACATATGACAATGTTGTTTCCAATACAAATGATAAAAATCAATGTGTTTTCATTAGAATTAACTAAAATGTTCCTGATTTTCCGTTTATATTACCGATGGAAGATGTACACGTAAAACCGCTCTAATCCGGCTGAAACGTCGATATATGCAATAAAAACCGAACTTCTCCCCTTTTCAATATCTTACTCAGTATTTTAACGAGAAACAAATAGTTGATTGAAAATGAAGTATTTAAGGTTATTGTCTAATCAATTATGTGTTTGCATCATTTTTATCGTATATATATGAATTAATACCCATGGACTGAAAATTCACAAAATCGTGGAAAACGGCAAAATATTGCCTAATTCGATGATATTTTATTTAAATCACATGAAGGAAAAGGGGATGATGAACGTTTAAATATTGCTAAATTCGATGATTTTTCGAACGAAACAAAATGCAAGAAAACTTGCTTAAAATGCAATATTATGCTAAATTCTGAGATTTGAAGGCCAAATCACATATCGTGATACTACATGAAAGAGTATCGAAATATTGGTAAAAATGAATATATTTACGTAATATCAAACTACATGAAAAACGTGAAAAGAGTCACTATTTTACCTTATTTGAGGATTTTACCTTCAAATCATAGAGCGAGGTTTCGAATTATTTAGTTCCAAGAAAAGACATATGACAATGTTGGTTCCAATATAATTGATAAAAAACAATGTGTTTTCATTAGAATTAACTATAATGTTCTTGATTTTCCGTTTATATTAACGAGGGAAGATGTACACGTAAAACCGCTCTAATCCGGCTGAAACGTCGATATATGCAATAAAAACCGAACCTCTCCCCGTTTCAATATCTTACTCAGTATTTTAACGAGAAACAAATAGATGATTGAAAATGAAGTATTTAAGGTTATTATCTAATCAATTATGTGTTTGCATCATTTTTATCGTATATATATGAAGTAATACCCATGAACTGAAAATTCACAAAAACGTGGAAAACGGCAAAATATTGCCTAATTCGATGATATTTTGTTTAAATCACATGAAGGAAAAGGGGATGATAAACGTCAAAATATTGCAAAATTCGATGATTTTTCGTACGAAACAAAATGCAAGAAAGCTTTCTTAAAATGCAATATTATGCGAAATTCTGAGATTTGAAGGTCAAATCACATATCGTGATACTACATAAAATAGTATCGAAATATTGGTAAAAATGAATATATTTACGTAATATCAAACTACATGAAAAACGTGAAAAAAGTCACTATTTAACCATATTTGAGGATTTTAACTTCAAATCATAGAACAAGGTTTCGTATTATTTAGATCCAAGAAAAGACATATGACAATGTTGTTTCCAATACAAATGATAAAAATCAATGTGTTTTCATTAGAATTAACTAAAATGTTCATGATTTTCCGTTTATATTACCGATGGAAGATGTATACGTAAAACCGCTCTATTCCGGCTGAAACGTCGATATATGCAATAAAAACCGAACTTCTCCCCTTTTCAATATCTTACTCAGTATTTTAACGAGAAACAAATAGTTGATTGAAAATGAAGTATTTAAGGTTATTATCTAATCAATTATGTGTTTGCATCATTTTTATCGTATATATATCAATTAATACCCATGGACTGAAAATTCACAAAAACGTGGAAAACGGCAAAATATTGCCTAATTCGATGATATTTTATTTAAATCACATGAAGGAGAAGGGGATGATAAACGTCAAAATATTGGTAAATTCGATGATTTTTCGTACGAAACAAAATGCAAGAAAACTTGCTTAAAATGCAATATTATGCAAAATTCTGAGATTTGAAGGCCAAATCACATATCGTGATACTACATGAAATAGTATCGAAATATTGGTAAAAATGAATATATTTACGTAATATCAAACTACATGAAAAACGTGAAAAAAGTCACTATTTTACCATATTTGTGGATTTTACCTTCAAATCATAGAGCGAGGTTTCGAATTATTTAGTTCCAAGAAAAGACATATGACAATGTTGTTTCCAATACATATGATAAAAAACAATGTGTTTTCATTAGAATTAACTATAATGTTCTTGATTTTCCGTTTATATTAACGAGGGAAGATGTACACGTAAAACCGCTCTAATCAGGCTGAAACGTCGATATATGCAATAAAAACCGAACTTCTCCCCTTTACAATATCTTACTCAGTATTTTAACGAGAAACAAATAGATGATTGAAAATGAAGTATTTAAGGTTATTATCTAATAAATTATGTGTTTGCAACCTTATTTATCGTATATATATGAAGTAATACCCATTGACTGAAAATTCACAAAAACGTGGAAAACGGCAAAATATTGTCTAATTCGATGATATTTTGTTTAAATCACATGAAGGAAAAGGGGATGATAAACGTCAAAATATTGCTAAATTCGATGATTTTTCGTACGAAACGAAATGCAAGAAAACTTGCTTAAAATGCAATATTATGCGAAATTCTGAGATTTGAAGGCCAAATCACATATCGTGATACTACATGAAATAGTATCGAAATATTGGTAAAAATGAATATATTTACGTAATATCAAACTACATGAAAAACGTGAAAAAAATCACTATTTAACCATATTTGAGGATTTTAACTTCAAATCATAGAGCGAGGTTTCGTATTATTTAGATCCAAAAAAAGACATATGACAATGTTGTTTCCAATACAAATGATAAAAAACAATGTGTTTTCATTTGAATTAACTATAGTGTTCTTGATTTTCCGTTTATATTAACGAGGGAAGATGTACACGTAAAACCGCTCTAATCAGGCTGAAACGTCGATATATGCAATAAAAACCGAACTTCTCCCCTTTTCAATATTCAATTCAGTATTTTAACGAGAAACAAATAGATGATTGAAAATGAAGTATTTAAGGTTATTATCTAATCAATTATGTGCTTGCATCATTTTTATCGTATATATATGAATTAATAGCTATGGACTGAAAATTCACAAAAACTTGGAAAACGGCAAAATATTGCCTAATTCGATGACATTTTATTTAAATCACATGAAGGAAAAAGGGATGATAAACGTCGAAATATTGCTAAATTCGATGATTTTTCGTACGAAACAAAATGCAAGAAAACTTGCTTAAAATGCAATATTATGCGAAATTCTGTGATTTCAAGGCCAAATCACATATCGTGATACTACATGAAATAGTATCGGAATATTGGTAAAATGAATATATTTACGTAATATCAAACTACACGAAAAACGTGAAAAAAGTCACTATTTAACCATATTTGAGGATTTTAACTTCAAATCATAAAACGAGGTTTCGTATTATTTAGATCCAAGAAAAGACATATGACAATGTTGTTTCCAATACAAATGATAAAAATCAATGTGTTTTCAGTAGAATTAACTAAAATGTTCCTGATTTTCCGTTTATATTACCGATGGAAGATGTACACGTAAAACCGCTCTAATCCGGCTGAAACGTCGATACATGCAATAAAAACCGAACTTCTCCCCTTTTCAATATCTTACTCAGTATTTTAACGAGAAACAAATAGTTGATTGAAAATGAAGTATTTAAGGTTATTGTCTAATCAATTATGTGTTTGCATCATTTTTATCGTATATATATGAATTAATACCCATGGACTGAAAATTCACAAAATCGTGGAAAACGGCAAAATATTGCCTAATTCGATGATATTTTATTTAAATCACATGAAGGAAAAGGGGATGATAAACGTTTAAATATTGCTAAATTCGATGATTTTTCGAACGAAACAAAATGCAAGAAAACTTGCTTAAAATGCAATATTATGCTAAATTCTGAGATTTGAAGGCCAAATCACATATCGTGATACTACATGAAAGAGTATCGAAATATTGGTAAAAATGAATATATTTACGTAATATCAAACTACATGAAAAACGTGAAAAGAGTCACTATTTTACCTTATTTGAGGATTTTACCTTCAAATCATAGAGCGAGGTTTCGAATTATTTAGTTCCAAGAAAAGACATATGACAATGTTGGTTCCAATATAATTGATAAAAAACAATGTGTTTTCATTAGAATTAACTATAATGTTCTTGATTTTCCGTTTATATTAACGAGGGAAGATGTACACGTAAAACCGCTCTAATCCGGCTGAAACGTCGATATATGCAATAAAAACCGAACCTCTCCCCGTTTCAATATCTTACTCAGTATTTTAACGAGAAACAAATAGATGATTGAAAATGAAGTATTTAAGGTTATTATCTAATCAATTATGTGTTTGCATCATTTTTATCGTATATATATGAAGTAATACCCATGGACTGAAAATTCACAAAAACGTGGAAAACGGCAAAATATTGCCTAATTCGATGATATTTTGTTTAAATCACATGAAGGAAAAGGGGATGATAAACGTCAAAATATTGCAAAATCCGATGATTTTTCGTACGAAACAAAATGCAAGAAAGCTTTCTTAAAATGCAATATTATGCGAAATTCTGAGATTTGAAGGTCAAATCACATATCGTGATACTACATAAAATAGTATCGAAATATTGGTAAAAATGAATATATTTACGTAATATCAAACTACATGAAAAACGTGAAAAAAGTCACTATTTAACCATATTTGAGGATTTTAACTTCAAATCATAGAACAAGGTTTCGTATTATTTAGATCCAAGAAAAGACATATGACAATGTTGTTTCCAATACAAATGATAAAAATCAATGTGTTTTCATTAGAATTAACTAAAATGTTCATGATTTTCCGTTTATATTACCGATGGAAGATGTATACGTAAAACCGCTCTATTCCGGCTGAAACGTCGATATATGCAATAAAAACCGAACTTCTCCCCTTTTCAATATCTTACTCAGTATTTTAACGAGAAACAAATAGTTGATTGAAAATGAAGTATTTAAGGTTATTATCTAATCAATTATGTGTTTGCATTTTTATCGTATATATATCAATTAATACCCATGGACTGAAAATTCACAAAAACGTGGAAAACGGCAAAATATTGCCTAATTCGATGATATTTTATTTAAATCACATGAAGGAGAAGGGGATGATAAACGTCAAAATATTGGTAAATTCGATGATTTTTCGTACGAAACAAAATGCAAGAAAACTTGCTTAAAATGCAATATTATGCAAAATTCTGAGATTTGAAGGCCAAATCACATATCGTGATACTACATGAAATAGTATCGAAATATTGGTAAAAATGAATATATTTACGTAATATCAAACTACATGAAAAACGTGAAAAAAGTCACTATTTTACCATATTTGTGGATTTTACCTTCAAATCATAGAGCGAGGTTTCGAATTATTTAGTTCCAAGAAAAGACATATGACAATGTTGTTTCCAATACATATGATAAAAAACAATGTGTTTTCATTAGAATTAACTATAATGTTCTTGATTTTCCGTTTATATTAACGAGGGAAGATGTACACGTAAAACCGCTCTAATCAGGCTGAAACGTCGATATATGCAATAAAAACCGAACTTCTCCCCTTTTCAATATCTTACTCAGTATTTTAACGAGAAACAAATAGATGATTGAAAATGAAGTATTTAAGGTTATTATCTAATAAATTATGTGTTTGCAACCTTATTTATCGTATATATATGAAGTAATACCCATTGACTGAAAATTCACAAAAACGTGGAAAACGGCAAAATATTGTCTAATTCGATGATATTTTGTTTAAATCACATGAAGGAAAAGGGGATGATAAACGTCAAAATATTGCTATATAATTGATAAAAAACAATGTGTTTTCATTAGAATTAACTATAATGTTCTTGATTTTCCGTTTATATTAACGAGGGAAGATGTACACGTAAAACCGCTCTAATCCGGCTGAAACGTCGATATATGCAATAAAAACCGAACCTCTCCCCGTTTCAATATCTTACTCAGTATTTTAACGAGAAACAAATAGATGATTGAAAATGAAGTATTTAAGGTTATTATCTAATCAATTATGTGTTTGCATCATTTTTATCGTATATATATGAAGTAATACCCATGGACTGAAAATTCACAAAAACGTGGAAAACGGCAAAATATTGCCTAATTCGATGATATTTTGTTTAAATCACATGAAGGAAAAGGGGATGATAAACGTCAAAATATTGCAAAATCCGATGATTTTTCGTACGAAACAAAATGCAAGAAAGCTTTCTTAAAATGCAATATTATGCGAAATTCTGAGATTTGAAGGTCAAATCACATATCGTGATACTACATAAAATAGTATCGAAATATTGGTAAAAATGAATATATTTACGTAATATCAAACTACATGAAAAACGTGAAAAAAGTCACTATTTAACCATATTTGAGGATTTTAACTTCAAATCATAGAACAAGGTTTCGTATTATTTAGATCCAAGAAAAGACATATGACAATGTTGTTTCCAATACAAATGATAAAAATCAATGTGTTTTCATTAGAATTAACTAAAATGTTCATGATTTTCCGTTTATATTACCGATGGAAGATGTATACGTAAAACCGCTCTATTCCGGCTGAAACGTCGATATATGCAATAAAAACCGAACTTCTCCCCTTTTCAATATCTTACTCAGTATTTTAACGAGAAACAAATAGTTGATTGAAAATGAAGTATTTAAGGTTATTATCTAATCAATTATGTGTTTGCATTTTTATCGTATATATATCAATTAATACCCATGGACTGAAAATTCACAAAAACGTGGAAAACGGCAAAATATTGCCTAATTCGATGATATTTTATTTAAATCACATGAAGGAGAAGGGGATGATAAACGTCAAAATATTGGTAAATTCGATGATTTTTCGTACGAAACAAAATGCAAGAAAACTTGCTTAAAATGCAATATTATGCAAAATTCTGAGATTTGAAGGCCAAATCACATATCGTGATACTACATGAAATAGTATCGAAATATTGGTAAAAATGAATATATTTACGTAATATCAAACTACATGAAAAACGTGAAAAAAGTCACTATTTTACCATATTTGTGGATTTTACCTTCAAATCATAGAGCGAGGTTTCGAATTATTTAGTTCCAAGAAAAGACATATGACAATGTTGTTTCCAATACATATGATAAAAAACAATGTGTTTTCATTGGAATTAATTATAATGTTCTTGATTTTCCGTTTATATTAACGAGGGAAGATGTACACGTAAAACCGCTCTAATCAGGCTGAAACGTCGATATATGCAATAAAAACCGAACTTCTCCCCTTTTCAATATCTTACTCAGTATTTTAACGAGAAACAAATAGATGATTGAAAATGAAGTATTTAAGGTTATTATCTAATAAATTATGTGTTTGCAACCTTATTTATCGTATATATATGAAGTAATACCCATTGACTGAAAATTCACAAAAACGTGGAAAACGGCAAAATATTGTCTAATTCGATGATATTTTGTTTAAATCACATGAAGGAAAAGGGGATGATAAACGTCAAAATATTGCTAAATTCGATGATTTTTCGTACGAAACGAAATGCAAGAAAACTTGCTTAAAATGCAATATTATGCGAAATTCTGAGATTTGAAGGCCAAATCACATATCGTGATACTACATGAAATAGTATCGAAATATTGGTAAAAATGAATATATTTACGTAATATCAAACTACATGAAAAACGTGAAAAAAATCACTATTTAACCATATTTGAGGATTTTAACTTCAAATCATAGAGCGAGGTTTCGTATTATTTAGATCCAAAAAAAGACATATGACAATGTTGTTTCCAATACAAATGATAAAAAACAATGTGTTTTCATTTGAATTAACTATAGTGTTCTTGATTTTCCGTTTATATTAACGAGGGAAGATGTACACGTAAAACCGCTCTAATCAGGCTGAAACGTCGATATATGCAATAAAAACCGAACTTCTCCCCTTTTCAATATTCAATTCAGTATTTTAACGAGAAACAAATAGATGATTGAAAATGAAGTATTTAAGGTTATTATCTAATCAATTATGTGCTTGCATCATTTTTATCGTATATATATGAATTAATAGCCATGGACTGAAAATTCACAAAAACTTGGAAAACGGCAAAATATTGCCTAATTCGATGACATTTTATTTAAATCACATGAAGGAAAAAGGGATGATAAACGTCGAAATATTGCTAAATTCGATGATTTTTCGTACGAAACAAAATGCAAGAAAACTTGCTTAAAATGCAATATTATGCGAAATTCTGTGATTTCAAGGCCAAATCACATATTGTGATACTACATGAAATAGTATCGGAATATTGGTAAAATTAATATATTTACGTAATATCAAACTACACGAAAAACGTGAAAAAGTCACTATTTAACCATATTTGAGGATTTTAACTTCAAATCATAAAGCGAGGTTTCGTATTATTTAGATCCAAGAAAAGACATATGACAATGTTGTTTCCAATACAAATGATAAAAATCAATGTGTTTTCATTAGAATTAACTAAAATGTTCCTGATTTTCCGTTTATATTACCGATGGAAGATGTACACGTAAAACCGCTCTAATCCGGCTGAAACGTCGATATATGCAATAAAAACCGAACTTCTCCCCTTTTCAATATCTTACTCAGTATTTTAACGAGAAACAAATAGTTGATTGAAAATGAAGTATTTAAGGTTATTGTCTAATCAATTATGTGTTTGCATCATTTTTATCGTATATATATGAATTAATACCCATGGACTGAAAATTCACAAAATCGTGGAAAACGGCAAAATATTGCCTAATTCGATGATATTTTATTTAAATCACATGAAGGAAAAGGGGATGATAAACGTCAAAATATTGGTATATTCGATGATTTTTCGTACGAAACAAAATGCAAGAAAACTTGCTTAAAATGCAATATTATGCAAAATTCTGAGATTTGAAGGCCAAATCACATATCGTGATACTACATGAAATAGTATCGAAATATTGGTAAAAATGAATATATTTACGTAATATCAAACTACATGAAAAACGTGAAAAAAGTCACTATTTTACCATATTTGAGGATTTTACCTTCAAATCATAGAGCGAGGTTTCGAATTATTTAGTTCCAAGAAAAGACATATGACAATGTTGTTTCCAATACAAATGATAAAAAACAATGTGTTTTCATTAGAATTAACTATAATGTTCTTGATTTTCCGTTTATATTAACGAGGGAAGATGTACACGTAAAACCGCTCGAATCCAGCTGAAACGTCGATATATGCAATAAAAACCGAACTTCTCCCCTTTTCAATATCTTTCTCAGTATTTTAACGAGAAACAAATAGTTGATTGAAAATGAAGTATTTAGGGTTATTATCTAATCAATTATGTGTTTACATCATTTTTATCGTATATATATATGAAGTAATGCCCATGGACTGAAAATTCACAAAAACGTGGAAAACGGCAAAATATTGCCTAATTCGATGATATTTTGTTTAAATCACATGAAGGAAAAGGAGATGATAAACGTCAAAATATTGCAAAATTCGATGATTTTTCGTACGAAACAAAATGCAAGAAAGCTTTCTTAAAATGCAATATTATGCGAAATTCTGAGATTTGAAGGTCAAATCACATATCGTGATACTACATAAAATAGTATCGAAATATTGGTAAAAATGTATATATTTACGTAATATCAAACTACATGAAAAACGTGAAAAAAGTCACTATTTAACCATATTTGAGGATTTTAACTTCAAATCATAGAACAAGGTTTCGTATTATTTAGATCCAAGAAAAGACATATGACAATGTTGTTTCCAATACAAATGATAAAAATCAATGTGTTTTCATTAGAATTAACTAAAATGTTCCTGATTTTCCGTTTATATTACCGATGGAAGATGTATACGTAAAACCGCTCTATTCCGGCTGAAACGTCGATATATGCAATAAAAACCGAACTTCTCCCCTTTTCAATATCTTACTCAGTATTTTAACGAGAAACAAATAGATGATTGAAAATGAAGTATTTAAGGTTATTATCTAATCAATTATGTGTTTGCATCATTTTTATCGTATATATATGAATTAATAGCCATGGACTGAAAATTCACAAAAACTTGGAAAACGGCAAAATATTGCCTAATTCGATGACATTTTATTTAAATCACATGAAGGAAAAAGGGATGATAAACGTCGAAATATTGCTAAATTCGATGATTTTTCGTACGAAACAAAATGCAAGAAAACTTGCTTAAAATGCAATATTATGCGAAATTCTGTGATTTCAAGGCCAAATCACATATCGTGATACTACATGAAATAGTATCGGAATATTGGTAAAAATGAATATATTTACGTAATATCAAACTACACGAAAAACGTGAAAAAAGTCATTATTTAACCATATTTGAGGATTTTAACTTCAAATCATAAAGCGAGATTTCGTATTATTTAGATCCAAGAAAAGACATATGACAATGTTGTTTCGAATACAAATGATAAAAATCAATGTGTTTTCATTAGAATTAACTAAAATGTTCCTGATTTTCCGTTTATATTACCGATGGAAGATGTACACGTAAAACCGCTCTAATCCGGCTGAAACGTCGATATATGCAATAAAAACCGAACTTCTCCCCTTTTCAATATCTTACTCAGTATTTTAACGAGAAACAAATAGTTGATTGAAAATGAAGTATTTAAGGTTATTGTCTAATTAATTATGTGTTTGCATCATTTTTATCGTATATATATGAATTAATACCCATGGACTGAAAATTCACAAAAACGTGGAAAACGGCAAAATATTGCCTAATTCGATGATATTTTGTTTAAATGACATGAAGGAAAAGGAGATGATAAACGTCAAAATATTGCTAAATTCGATGATTTTTCGTACGAAACAAAATGCAAGAAAACTTGCTTAAAATGCAATATTATGCGAAATTCTGAGATTTGAAGGCCAAATCACATGTCGTGATACTACATGAAATAGTATCGAAATATTGGTAAAAATGAATATATTTGCGTAATATCAAACTACTTGATTAACGTGAAAAAGTCACTATTTTACCATATTTGAGGATTTTACCTTCAAATCATAGAGCGAGGTTTCGTATAATTTAGTTCCAGGAAAAGACATATGACAATGTTGTTTCCAATAGAAATGATAAAAAACAATGTGTTTTCATCAGAATTACCTATAATGTTCTTGATTTTCCGTTTATATTATCGAGGGAAGATGTACACGTAAAACCGCTCTAATCCTGATGAAACGTCGATATATGTAATAAAAACCGAACTTCTCCCCTTTTCAATATCTTACTCAGTATTTTAACGAGAAACAAATAGATGATTGAAAATGAAGTATTTAAGGTTATTATCTAATCAATTATGTGTTTGCATCATTTTTATCGTATATATATAAATTAATACCCATGGACTGAAAATTCACAAAAACTTGGAAAACGGCAAAATATTGCCTAATTCGATGACATTTTATTTAAATCACATGAAGGAAAAAGGGATGATAAACGTCGAAATATTGCTAAATTCGATGATTTTTCGTACGAAACAAAATGCAAGAAAACTTGCATAAAATGCAATATTATGCGAAATTCTGTGATTTCAAGGCCAAATCACATATCGTGATACTACATAAAATAGTATCGAAATATTGGTAAAAATGAATATATTTACGTAATATCAAACTACATGAAAAACGTGAAAAAAGTCACTATTTAACCATATTTGAGGATTTTAACTTCAAATCATAGAACAAGGTTTCGTATTATTTAGATCCAAGAAAAGACATATGACAATGTTGTTTCCAATACAAATGATAAAAATCAATGTGTTTTCATTAGAATTAACTAAAATGTTCATGATTTTCCGTTTATATTACCGATGGAAGATGTATACGTAAAACCGCTCTATTCCGGCTGAAACGTCGATATATGCAATAAAAACCGAACTTCTCCCCTTTTCAATATCTTACTCAGTATTTTAACGAGAAACAAATAGTTGATTGAAAATGAAGTATTTAAGGTTATTATCTAATCAATTATGTGTTTGCAGCATTTTTATCGTATATATATATCAATTAATACCCATGGACTGAAAATTCACAAAAACGTGGAAAACGGCAAAATATTGCCTAATTCGATGATATTTTATTTAAATCACATGAAGGAGAAGGGGATGATAAACGTCAAAATATTGGTAAATTCGATGATTTTTCGTACGAAACAAAATGCAAGAAAACTTGCTTAAAATGCAATATTATGCAAAATTCTGAGATTTGAAGGCCAAATCACATATCGTGATACTACATGAAATAGTATCGAAATATTCGTAAAAATGAATATATTTACGTAATATCAAACTACATGAAAAACGTGAAAAAAGTCACTATTTTACCATATTTGTGGATTTTACCTTCAAATCATAGAGCGAGGTTTCGAATTATTTAGTTCCAAGAAAAGACATATGACAATGTTGTTTCCAATACAAATGATAAAAAACAATGTGTTTTCATTAGAATTAACTATAATGTTCTTGATTTTCCGTTTATATTAACGAGGGAAGATGTACACGTAAAACCGCTCTAATCAGGCTGAAACGTCGATATATGCAATAAAAACCGAACTTCTCCCCTTTTCAATATCTTACTCAGTATTTTAACGAGAAACAAATAGATGATTGAAAATGAAGTATTTAAGGTTATTATCTAATCAATTATGTGTTTGCAACCTTATTTATCGTATATATATGAAGTAATACCCATTGACTGAAAATTCACAAAAACGTGGAAAACGGCAAAATATTGTCTAATTCGATGATATTTTGTTTAAATCACATGAAGGAAAAGGGGATGATAAACGTCAAAATATTGCTAAATTCGATGATTTTTCGTACGAAACGAAATGCAAGAAAACTTGCTTAAAATGCAATATTATGCGAAATTCTGAGATTTGAAGGCCAAATCACATATCGTGATACTACATGAAATAGTATCGAAATATTGGTAAAAATGAATATATTTACGTAATATCAAACTACATGAAAAACGTGAAAAAAATCACTATTTAACCATATTTGAGGATTTTAACTTCAAATCATAGAGCGAGGTTTCGTATTATTTAGATCCAAAAAAAGACATATGACAATGTTGTTTCCAATACAAATGATAAAAAACAATGTGTTTTCATTTGAATTAACTATAGTGTTCTTGATTTTCCGTTTATATTAACGAGGGAAGATGTACACGTAAAACCGCTCTAATCAGGCTGAAACGTCGATATATGCAATAAAAACCGAACTTCTCCCCTTTTCAATATCTTACTCAGTATTTTAACGAGAAACAAATAGATGATTGAAAATGAAGTATTTAAGGTTATTATCTAATCAATTATGTGCTTGCATCGTTTTTATCGTATATATATGAATTAATAGCCATGGACTGAAAATTCACAAAAACTTGGAAAACGTCGAAATATTGCTAAATTCGATGATTTTTCGTACGAAACAAAATGCAAGAAAACTTGCTAAAAATGCAATATTATGCGAAATTCTGTGATTTCAAGGCCAAATCACATATCGTGATACTACATGAAATAGTATCGGAATATTGGTAAAAATGAATATATTTACGTAATATCAAACTACACGAAAAACGTGAAGAAAGTCACTATTTAACCATATTTGAGGATTTTAACTTCAAATCATAAAGCGAGGTTTCGTATTATTTAGATCCAAGAAAAGACATATGACAATGTTGCTTCCAATACAAATGATAAAAATCAATGTGTTTTCATTAGAATTAACTAAAATGTTCCTGATTTTCCGTTTATATTACCGATGGAAGATGTACACGTAAAACCGCTCTAATCCGGCTGAAACGTCGATATATGCAATAAAAACCGAACCTCTCCCCTTTTCAATATCTTACTCAGTATTTTAACGAGAAACAAATAGATGATTGAAAATGAAGTATTTAAGGTTATTATCTAATCAATTATGTGTTTGCATCATTTTTATCGTATATATATGAAGTAATACCCATGGACTGAAAATTCACAAAAACGTGGAAAACGGCAAAATATTGCCTAATTCGATGATATTTTGTTTAAATCACATGAAGGAAAAGGAGATGATAAACGTCAAAATATTGCTAAATTCGATGATTTTTCGTACGAAACAAAATGCAAGAAAACTTGCTTAAAATGCAATATTATGCGAAATTCTGAGATTTGAAGGCCAAATCACATGTCGTGATACTACATGAAATAGTATCGAAATATTGGTAAAAATGAATATATTTGCGTAATATCAAACTACTTGATTAACGTGAAAAAGTCACTATTTTACCATATTTGAGGATTTTACCTTCAAATCATAGAGCGAGGTTTCGTATAATTTAGTTCCAGGAAAAGACATATGACAATGTTGTTTCCAATAGAAATGATAAAAAACAATGTGTTTTCATCAGAATTACCTATAATGTTCTTGATTTTCCGTTTATATTATCGAGGGAAGATGTACACGTAAAACCGCTCTAATCCTGATGAAACGTCGATATATGTAATAAAAACCGAACTTCTCCCCTTTTCAATATCTTACTCAGTATTTTAACGAGAAACAAATAGATGATTGAAAATGAAGTATTTAAGGTTATTATCTAATCAATTATGTGTTTGCATCATTTTTATCGTATATATATAAATTAATACCCATGGACTGAAAATTCACAAAAACTTGGAAAACGGCAAAATATTGCCTAATTCGATGACATTTTATTTAAATCACATGAAGGAAAAAGGGATGATAAACGTCGAAATATTGCTAAATTCGATGATTTTTCGTACGAAACAAAATGCAAGAAAACTTGCATAAAATGCAATATTATGCGAAATTCTGTGATTTCAAGGCCAAATCACATATCGTGATACTACATAAAATAGTATCGAAATATTGGTAAAAATGAATATATTTACGTAATATCAAACTACATGAAAAACGTGAAAAAAGTCACTATTTAACCATATTTGAGGATTTTAACTTCAAATCATAGAACAAGGTTTCGTATTATTTAGATCCAAGAAAAGACATATGACAATGTTGTTTCCAATACAAATGATAAAAATCAATGTGTTTTCATTAGAATTAACTAAAATGTTCATGATTTTCCGTTTATATTACCGATGGAAGATGTATACGTAAAACCGCTCTATTCCGGCTGAAACGTCGATATATGCAATAAAAACCGAACTTCTCCCCTTTTCAATATCTTACTCAGTATTTTAACGAGAAACAAATAGTTGATTGAAAATGAAGTATTTAAGGTTATTATCTAATCAATTATGTGTTTGCAGCATTTTTATCGTATATATATATCAATTAATACCCATGGACTGAAAATTCACAAAAACGTGGAAAACGGCAAAATATTGCCTAATTCGATGATATTTTATTTAAATCACATGAAGGAGAAGGGGATGATAAACGTCAAAATATTGGTAAATTCGATGATTTTTCGTACGAAACAAAATGCAAGAAAACTTGCTTAAAATGCAATATTATGCAAAATTCTGAGATTTGAAGGCCAAATCACATATCGTGATACTACATGAAATAGTATCGAAATATTCGTAAAAATGAATATATTTACGTAATATCAAACTACATGAAAAACGTGAAAAAAGTCACTATTTTACCATATTTGTGGATTTTACCTTCAAATCATAGAGCGAGGTTTCGAATTATTTAGTTCCAAGAAAAGACATATGACAATGTTGTTTCCAATACAAATGATAAAAAACAATGTGTTTTCATTAGAATTAACTATAATGTTCTTGATTTTCCGTTTATATTAACGAGGGAAGATGTACACGTAAAACCGCTCTAATCAGGCTGAAACGTCGATATATGCAATAAAAACCGAACTTCTCCCCTTTTCAATATCTTACTCAGTATTTTAACGAGAAACAAATAGATGATTGAAAATGAAGTATTTAAGGTTATTATCTAATCAATTATGTGTTTGCAACCTTATTTATCGTATATATATGAAGTAATACCCATTGACTGAAA
The DNA here is from genome assembly GCF_040958095.1 of Procambarus clarkii. Classification (NCBI taxonomy): domain Eukaryota; kingdom Metazoa; phylum Arthropoda; class Malacostraca; order Decapoda; family Cambaridae; genus Procambarus; species Procambarus clarkii. The sequence goes on from NW_027189598.1 coordinate 106,650, forward strand.
ATTCACAAAAACGTGGAAAACGGCAAAATATTGTCTAATTCGATGATATTTTGTTTAAATCACATGAAGGAAAAGGGGATGATAAACGTCAAAATATTGCTAAATTCGATGATTTTTCGTACGAAACGAAATGCAAGAAAACTTGCTTAAAATGCAATATTATGCGAAATTCTGAGATTTGAAGGCCAAATCACATATCGTGATACTACATGAAATAGTATCGAAATATTGGTAAAAATGAATATATTTACGTAATATCAAACTACATGAAAAACGTGAAAAAAATCACTATTTAACCATATTTGAGGATTTTAACTTCAAATCATAGAGCGAGGTTTCGTATTATTTAGATCCAAAAAAAGACATATGACAATGTTGTTTCCAATACAAATGATAAAAAACAATGTGTTTTCATTTGAATTAACTATAGTGTTCTTGATTTTCCGTTTATATTAACGAGGGAAGATGTACACGTAAAACCGCTCTAATCAGGCTGAAACGTCGATATATGCAATAAAAACCGAACTTCTCCCCTTTTCAATATCTTACTCAGTATTTTAACGAGAAACAAATAGATGATTGAAAATGAAGTATTTAAGGTTATTATCTAATCAATTATGTGCTTGCATCGTTTTTATCGTATATATATGAATTAATAGCCATGGACTGAAAATTCACAAAAACTTGGAAAACGTCGAAATATTGCTAAATTCGATGATTTTTCGTACGAAACAAAATGCAAGAAAACTTGCTAAAAATGCAATATTATGCGAAATTCTGTGATTTCAAGGCCAAATCACATATCGTGATACTACATGAAATAGTATCGGAATATTGGTAAAAATGAATATATTTACGTAATATCAAACTACACGAAAAACGTGAAGAAAGTCACTATTTAACCATATTTGAGGATTTTAACTTCAAATCATAAAGCGAGGTTTCGTATTATTTAGATCCAAGAAAAGACATATGACAATGTTGCTTCCAATACAAATGATAAAAATCAATGTGTTTTCATTAGAATTAACTAAAATGTTCCTGATTTTCCGTTTATATTACCGATGGAAGATGTACACGTAAAACCGCTCTAATCCGGCTGAAACGTCGATATATGCAATAAAAACCGAACCTCTCCCCTTTTCAATATCTTACTCAGTATTTTAACGAGAAACAAATAGATGATTGAAAATGAAGTATTTAAGGTTATTATCTAATCAATTATGTGTTTGCATCATTTTTATCGTATATATATGAAGTAATACCCATGGACTGAAAATTCACAAAAACGTGGAAAACGGCAAAATATTGCCTAATTCGATGATATTTTGTTTAAATCACATGAAGGAAAAGGGGATGATAAACGTCAAAATATTGCAAAATTCGATGATTTTTCGTACGAAACAAAATGCAAGAAAGCTTTCTTAAAATGCAATATTATGCGAAATTCTGAGATTTGAAGGTCAAATCACATATCGTGATACTACATAAAATAGTATCGAAATATTGGTAAAAATGAATATATTTACGTAATATCAAACTACATGAAAAACGTGAAAAAAGTCACTATTTAACCATATTTGAGGATTTTAACTTCAAATCATAGAACAAGGTTTCGTATTATTTAGATCCAAGAAAAGACATATGACAATGTTGTTTCCAATACAAATGATAAAAATCAATGTGTTTTCATTAGAATTAACTAAAATGTTCATGATTTTCCGTTTATATTACCGATGGAAGATGTATACGTAAAACCGCTCTATTCCGGCTGAAACGTCGATATATGCAATAAAAACCGAACTTCTCCCCTTTTCAATATCTTACTCAGTATTTTAACGAGAAACAAATAGTTGATTGAAAATGAAGTATTTAAGGTTATTATATAATCAATTATGTGTTTGCATCATTTTTATCGTATATATATCAATTAATACCCATGGACTGAAAATTCACAAAAACGTGGAAAATGGCAAAATATTGCCTAATTCGATGATATTTTATTTAAATCACATGAAGGAGAAGGGGATGATAAACGTCAAAATATTGGTAAATTCGATGATTTTTCGTACGAAACAAAATGCAAGAAAACTTGCTTAAAATGCAATATTATGCAAAATTCTGAGATTTGAAGGCCAAATCACATATCGTGATACTACATGAAATAGTATCGAAATATTGGTAAAAATGAATATATTTACGTAATATCAAACTACATGAAAAACGTGAAAAAAGTCACTATTTTACCATATTTGTGGATTTTACCTTCAAATCATAGAGCGAGGTTTCGAATTATTTAGTTCCAAGAAAAGACATATGACAATGTTGTTTCCAATACAAATGATAAAAAACAATGTGTTTTCATTAGAATTAACTATAATGTTCTTGATTTTCCGTTTATATTAACGAGGGAAGATGTACACGTAAAACCGCTCTAATCAGGCTGAAACGTCGATATATGCAATAAAAACCGAACTTCTCCCCTTTTCAATATCTTACTCAGTATTTTAACGAGAAACAAATAGATGATTGAAAATGAAGTATTTAAGGTTATTATCTAATCAATTATGTGTTTGCAACCTTATTTATCGTATATATATGAAGTAATACCCATTGACTGAAAATTCACAAAAACGTGGAAAACGGCAAAATATTGTCTAATTCGATGATATTTTGTTTAAATCACATGAAGGAAAAGGGGATGATAAACGTCAAAATATTGCTAAATTCGATGATTTTTCGTACGAAACGAAATGCAAGACTTGCTTAAAATGCAATATTATGCGAAATTCTGAGATTTGAAGGCCAAATCACATATCGTGATACTACATGAAATAGTATCGAAATATTGGTAAAAATGAATATATTTACGTACTATCAAACTACATGAAAAACGTGAAAAAAATCACTATTTAACCATATTTGAGGATTTTAACTTCAAATCATAGAGCGAGGTTTCGTATTATTTAGATCCAAAAAAAGACATATGACAATGTTGTTTCCAATACAAATGATAAAAAACAATGTGTTTTCATTTGAATTAACTATAGTGTTCTTGATTTTCCGTTTATATTAACGAGGGAAGATGTACACGTAAAACCGCTCTAATCAGGCTGAAACGTCGATATATGCAATAAAAACCGAACTTCTCCCCTTTTCAATATTCAATTCAGTATTTTAACGAGAAACAAATAGATGATTGAAAATGAAGTATTTAAGGTTATTATCTAATCAATTATGTGCTTGCATCATTTTTATCGTATATATATGAATTAATAGCTATGGACTGAAAATTCACAAAAACTTGGAAAACGGCAAAATATTGCCTAATTCGATGACATTTTATTTAAATCACATGAAGGACAAAGGGATGATAAACGTCGAAATATTGCTAAATTCGATGATTTTTCGTACGAAACAAAATGCAAGAAAACTTGCTTAAAATGCAATATTATGCGAAATTCTGTGATTTCAAGGCCAAATCACATATCGTGATACTACATAAAATAGTATCGAAATATTGGTAAAAATGAATATATTTACGTAATATCAAACTACATGAAAAACGTGAAAAAAGTCACTATTTAACCATATTTGAGGATTTTAACTTCAAATCATAGAACAAGGTTTCGTATTATTTAGATCCAAGAAAAGACATATGACAATGTTGTTTCCAATACAAATGATAAAAATCAATGTGTTTTCATTAGAATTAACTAAAATGTTCATGATTTTCCGTTTATATTACCGATGGAAGATGTATACGTAAAACCGCTCTATTCCGGCTGAAACGTCGATATATGCAATAAAAACCGAACTTCTCCCCTTTTCAATATCTTACTCAGTATTTTAACGAGAAACAAATAGTTGATTGAAAATGAAGTATTTAAGGTTATTATCTAATCAATTATGTGTTTGCATCATTTTTATCGTATATATATATCAATTAGTACCCATGGACTGAAAATTCACAAAAACGTGGAAAACGGCAAAATATTGCCTAATTCGATGATATTTTATTTAAATCACATGAAGGAGAAGGGGATGATAAACGTCAAAATATTGGTAAATTCGATGATTTTTCGTACGAAACAAAATGCAAGAAAACTTGCTTAAAATGCAATATTATGCAAAATTCTGAGATTTGAAGGCCAAATCACATATCGTGATACTACATGAAATAGTATCGAAATATTGGTAAAAATGAATATATTTACGAAATATCAAACTACATGAAAAACGTGAAAAAAGTCACTATTTTACCATATTTGTGGATTTTACCTTCAAATCATAGAGCGAGGTTTCGAATTATTTAGTTCCAAGAAAAGACATATGACAATGTTGTTTCCAATACAAATGATAAAAAACAATGTGTTTTCATTAGAATTAACTATAATGTTCTTGATTTTCCGTTTATATTAACGAGGGAAGATGTACACGTAAAACCGCTCTAATCAGGCTGAAACGTCGATATATGCAATAAAAACCGAACTTCTCCCCTTTTCAATATCTTACTCAGTATTTTAACGAGAAACAAATAGATGATTGAAAATGAAGTATTTAAGGTTATTATCTAATAAATTATGTGTTTGCAACCTTATTTATCGTATATATATGAAGTAATACCCATTGACTGAAAATTCACAAAAACGTGGAAAACGGCAAAATATTGTCTAATTCGATGATATTTTGTTTAAATCACATGAAGGAAAAGGGGATGATAAACGTCAAAATATTGCTAAATTCGATGATTTTTCGTACGAAACGAAATGCAAGAAAACTTGCTTAAAATGCAATATTATGCGAAATTCTGAGATTTGAATTCCAAATCACATATCGTGATACTACATGAAATAGTATCGAAATATTGGTAAAAATGAATATATTTACGTAATATCAAACTACATGAAAAACGTGAAAAAAATCACTATTTAACCATATTTGAGGATTTTAACTTCAAATCATAGAGCGAGGTTTCGTATTATTTAGATCCAAAAAAAGACATATGACAATGTTGTTTCCAATACAAATGATAAAAAAACAATGTGTTTTCATTTGAATTAACTATAGTGTTCTTGATTTTCCGTTTATATTAACGAGGGAAGATGTACACGTAAAACCGCTCTAATCAGGCTGAAACGTCGATATATGCAATAAAAACCGAACTTCTCCCCTTTTCAATATCTTACTCAGTATTTTAAGGAGAAACAAATAGATGATTGAAAATGAAGTATTTAAGGTTATTATCTAATCAATTATGTGCTTGCATCATTTTTATCGTATATATATGAATTAATAGCCATGGACTGAAAATTCACAAAAACTTGGAAAACGTCGAAATATTGCTAAATTCGATGATTTTTCGTACGAAACAAAATGCAAGAAAGCTTTCTTAAAATGCAATATTATGCGAAATTCTGAGATTTGAAGGTCAAATCACATATCGTGATACTACATGAAATAGTATCGAAATATTGGTAAAAATGAATATATTTACGTAATATCAAACTACATGAAAAACGTGAAAAAAGTCACTATTTAACCATATTTGAGGATTTTAACTTCAAATCATAGAACAAGGTTTCGTATTATTTAGATCCAAGAAAAGACATATGACAATGTTGTTTCCAATACAAATGATAAAAATCAATGTGTTTTCATTAGAATTAACTAAAATGTTCATGATTTTCCGTTTATATTACCGATGGAAGATGTATACGTAAAACCGCTCTATTCCGGCTGAAACGTCGATATATGCAATAAAAACCGAACTTCTCCCCTTTTCAATATCTTACTCAGTATTTTAACGAGAAACAAATAGTTGATTGAAAATGAAGTATTTAAGGTTATTATCTAATCAATTATGTGTTTGCATAATTTTTATCGTATATATATCAATTAATACCCATGGACTGAAAATTCACAAAAACGTGGAAAATGGCAAAATATTGCCTAATTCGATGATATTTTATTTAAATCACATGAAGGAGAAGGGGATGATAAACGTCAAAATATTGGTAAATTCGATGATTTTTCGTACGAAACAAAATGCAAGAAAACTTGCTTAAAATGCAATATTATGCAAAATTCTGAGATTTGAAGGCCAAATCACATATCGTGATACTACATGAAATAGTATCGAAATATTGGTAAAAATGAATATATTTACGTAATATCAAACTACATGAAAAACGTGAAAAAAGTCACTATTTTACCATATTTGTGGATTTTACCTTCAAATCATAGAGCGAGGTTTCGAATTATTTAGTTCCAAGAAAAGACATATGACAATGTTGTTTCCAATACAAATGATAAAAAACAATGTGTTTTCATTAGAATTAACTATAATGTTCTTGATTTTCCGTTTATATTAACGAGGGAAGATGTACACGTAAAACCGCTCTAATCAGGCTGAAACGTCGATATATGCAATAAAAACCGAACTTCTCCCCTTTTCAATATCTTACTCAGTATTTTAACGAGAAACAAATAGATGATTGAAAATGAAGTATTTAAGGTTATTATCTAATCAATTATGTGTTTGCAACCTTATTTATCGTATATATATGAAGTAATACCCATTGACTGAAAATTCACAAAAACGTGGAAAACGGCAAAATATTGTCTAATTCGATGATATTTTGTTTAAATCACATGAAGGAAAAGGGGATGATAAACGTCAAAATATTGCTAAATTCGATGATTTTTCGTACGAAACGAAATGCAAGAAAACTTGCTTAAAATGCAATATTATGCGAAATTCTGAGATTTGAAGGCCAAATCACATATCGTGATACTACATGAAATAGTATCGAAATATTGGTAAAAATGAATATATTTACGTACTATCAAACTACATGAAAAACGTGAAAAAAATCACTATTTAACCATATTTGAGGATTTTAACTTCAAATCATAGAGCGAGGTTTCGTATTATTTAGATCCAAAAAAAGACATATGACAATGTTGTTTCCAATACAAATGATAAAAAACAATGTGTTTTCATTTGAATTAACTATAGTGTTCTTGATTTTCCGTTTATATTAACGAGGGAAGATGTACACGTAAAACCGCTCTAATCAGGCTGAAACGTCGATATATGCAATAAAAACCGAACTTCTCCCCTTTTCAATATTCAATTCAGTATTTTAACGAGAAACAAATAGATGATTGAAAATGAAGTATTTAAGGTTATTATCTAATCAATTATGTGCTTGCATCATTTTTATCGTATATATATGAATTAATAGCTATGGACTGAAAATTCACAAAAACTTGGAAAACGGCAAAATATTGCCTAATTCGATGACATTTTATTTAAATCACATGAAGGAAAAAGGGATGATAAACGTCGAAATATTGCTAAATTCGATGATTTTTCGTACGAAACAAAATGCAAGAAAACTTGCTTAAAATGCAATATTATGCGAAATTCTGTGATTTCAAGGCCAAATCACATATCGTGATACTACATAAAATAGTATCGAAATATTGGTAAAAATGAATATATTTACGTAATATCAAACTACATGAAAAACGTGAAAAAAGTCACTATTTAACCATATTTGAGGATTTTAACTTCAAATCATAGAACAAGGTTTCGTATTATTTAGATCCAAGAAAAGACATATGACAATGTTGTTTCCAATACAAATGATAAAAATCAATGTGTTTTCATTAGAATTAACTAAAATGTTCATGATTTTCCGTTTATATTACCGATGGAAGATGTATACGTAAAACCGCTCTATTCCGGCTGAAACGTCGATATATGCAATAAAAACCGAACTTCTCCCCTTTTCAATATCTTACTCAGTATTTTAACGAGAAACAAATAGTTGATTGAAAATGAAGTATTTAAGGTTATTATCTAATCAATTATGTGTTTGCATCATTTTTATCGTATATATATATCAATTAGTACCCATGGACTGAAAATTCACAAAAACGTGGAAAACGGCAAAATATTGCCTAATTCGATGATATTTTATTTAAATCACATGAAGGAGAAGGGGATGATAAACGTCAAAATATTGGTAAATTCGATGATTTTTCGTACGAAACAAAATGCAAGAAAACTTGCTTAAAATGCAATATTATGCAAAATTCTGAGATTTGAAGGCCAAATCACATATCGTGATACTACATGAAATAGTATCGAAATATTGGTAAAAATGAATATATTTACGAAATATCAAACTACATGAAAAACGTGAAAAAAGTCACTATTTTACCATATTTGTGGATTTTACCTTCAAATCATAGAGCGAGGTTTCGAATTATTTAGTTCCAAGAAAAGACATATGACAATGTTGTTTCCAATACAAATGATAAAAAAGAATGTGTTTTCATTAGAATTAACTATAATGTTCTTGATTTTCCGTTTATATTAACGAGGGAAGATGTACACGTAAAACCGCTCTAATCAGGCTGAAACGTCGATATATGCAATAAAAACCGAACTTCTCCCCTTTTCAATATCTTACTCAGTATTTTAACGAGAAACAAATAGATGATTGAAAATGAAGTATTTAAGGTTATTATCTAATAAATTATGTGTTTGCAACCTTATTTATCGTATATATATGAAGTAATACCCATTGACTGAAAATTCACAAAAACGTGGAAAACGGCAAAATATTGTCTAATTCGATGATATTTTGTTTAAATCACATGAAGGAAAAGGGGATGATAAACGTCAAAATATTGCTAAATTCGATGATTTTTCGTACGAAACGAAATGCAAGAAAACTTGCTTAAAATGCAATATTATGCGAAATTCTGAGATTTGAATTCCAAATCACATATCGTGATACTACATGAAATAGTATCGAAATATTGGTAAAAATGAATATATTTACGTAATATCAAACTACATGAAAAACGTGAAAAAAATCACTATTTAACCATATTTGAGGATTTTAACTTCAAATCATAGAGCGAGGTTTCGTATTATTTAGATCCAAAAAAAGACATATGACAATGTTGTTTCCAATACAAATGATAAAAAAACAATGTGTTTTCATTTGAATTAACTATAGTGTTCTTGATTTTCCGTTTATATTAACGAGGGAAGATGTACACGTAAAACCGCTCTAATCAGGCTGAAACGTCGATATATGCAATAAAAACCGAACTTCTCCCCTTTTCAATATCTTACTCAGTATTTTAAGGAGAAACAAATAGATGATTGAAAATGAAGTATTTAAGGTTATTATCTAATCAATTATGTGCTTGCATCATTTTTATCGTATATATATGAATTAATAGCTATGGACTGAAAATTCACAAAAACTTGGAAAACGGCAAAATATTGCCTAATTCGATGACATTTTATTTAAATCACATGAAGGAAAAAGGGATGATAAACGTCGAAATATTGCTAAATTCGATGATTTTTCGTACGAAACAAAATGCAAGAAAACTTGCTTAAAATGCAATATTATGCGAAATTCTGTGATTTCAAGGCCAAATCACATATCGTGATACTACATGAAATAGTATCGGAAAATTGGTAAAATGAATATATTTACGTAATATCAAACTACACGAAAAACGTGAAAAAAGTCACTATTTAACCATATTTGAGGATTTTAACTTCAAATCATAAAGCGAGGTTTCGTATTATTTAGATCCAAGAAAAGACATATGACAATGTTGTTTCCAATACAAATGATAAAAATCAATGTGTTTTCATTAGAATTAACTAAAATGTTCCTGATTTTCCGTTTATATTACCGATGGAAGATGTACACGTAAAACCGCTCTAATCCGGCTGAAACGTCGATATATGCAATAAAAACCGAACTTCTCCCCTTTTCAATATCTTACTCAGTATTTTAACGAGAAACAAATAGTTGATTGAAAATGAAGTATTTAAGGTTATTGTCTAATCAATTATGTGTTTGCATCATTTTTATCGTATATATATGAATTAATACTAATGGACTATAAATTCACAAAATCGTGGAAAACGGCAAAATATTGCCTAATTCGATGATATTTTATTTAAATCACATGAAGGAAAAGGGGATGATAAACGTTTAAATATTGCTAAATTCGATGATTTTTCGAACGAAACAAAATGCAAGAAAACTTGCTTAAAATGCAATATTATGCTAAATTCTGAGATTTGAAGGCCAAATCACATATCGTGATACTACATGAAAGAGTATCGAAATATTGGTAAAAATGAATATATTTACGTAATATCAAACTACATGAAAAACGTGAAAAGAGTCACTATTTTACCTTATTTGAGGATTTTACCTTCAAATCATAGAGCGAGGTTTCGAATTATTTAGTTCCAAGAAAAGACATATGACAATGTTGGTTCCAATATAATTGATAAAAAACAATGTGTTTTCATTAGAATTAACTATAATGTTCTTGATTTTCCGTTTATATTAACGAGGGAAGATGTACACGTAAAACCGCTCTAATCCGGCTGAAACGTCGATATATGCAATAAAAACCGAACCTCTCCCCGTTTCAATATCTTACTCAGTATTTTAACGAGAAACAAATAGATGATTGAAAATGAAGTATTTAAGGTTATTATCTAATCAATTATGTGTTTGCATCATTTTTATCGTATATATATGAAGTAATACCCATGGACTGAAAATTCACAAAAACGTGGAAAACGGCAAAATATTGCCTAATTCGATGATATTTTGTTTAAATCACATGAAGGAAAAGGGGATGATAAACGTCAAAATATTGCAAAATTCGATGATTTTTCGTACGAAACAAAATGCAAGAAAGCTTTCTTAAAATGCAATATTATGCGAAATTCTGAGATTTGAAGGTCAAATCACATATCGTGATACTACATAAAATAGTATCGAAATATTGGTAAAAATGAATATATTTACGTAATATCAAACTACATGAAAAACGTGAAAAAAGTCACTATTTAACCATATTTGAGGATTTTAACTTCAAATCATAGAACAAGGTTTCGTATTATTTAGATCCAAGAAAAGACATATGACAATGTTGTTTCCAATACAAATGATAAAAATCAATGTGTTTTCATTAGAATTAACTAAAATGTTCATGATTTTCCGTTTATATTACCGATGGAAGATGTATACGTAAAACCGCTCTATTCCGGCTGAAACGTCGATATATGCAATAAAAACCGAACTTCTCCCCTTTTCAATATCTTACTCAGTATTTTAACGAGAAACAAATAGTTGATTGAAAATGAAGTATTTAAGGTTATTATCTAATCAATTATGTGTTTGCATCATTTTTATCGTATATATATATCAATTAATACCCATGGACTGAAAATTCACAAAAACGTGGAAAACGGCAAAATATTGCCTAATTCGATGATATTTTATTTAAATCACATGAAGGAGAAGGGGATGATAAACGTCAAAATATTGGTAAATTCGATGATTTTTCGTACGAAACAAAATGCAAGAAAACTTGCTTAAAATGCAATATTATGCAAAATTCTGAGATTTGAAGGCCAAATCACATATCGTGATACTACATGAAATAGTATCGAAATATTGGTAAAAATGAATATATTTACGTAATATCAAACTACATGAAAAACGTGAAAAAAGTCACTATTTTACCATATTTGTGGATTTTACCTTCAAATCATAGAGCGAGGTTTCGAATTATTTAGTTCCAAGAAAAGACATATGACAATGTTGTTTCCAATACAAATGATAAAAAACAATGTGGTTTCATTAGAATTAACTATAATGTTCTTGATTTTCCGTTTATATTAACGAGGGAAGATGTACACGTAAAACCGCTCTAATCAGGCTGAAACGTCGATATATGCAATAAAAACCGAACTTCTCCCCTTTTCAATATCTTACTCAGTATTTTAACGAGAAACAAATAGATGATTGAAAATGAAGTATTTAAGGTTATTATCTAATAAATTATGTGTTTGCAACCTTATTTATCGTATATATATGAAGTAATACCCATTGACTGAAAATTCACAAAAACGTGGAAAACGGCAAAATATTGTCTAATTCGATGATATTTTGTTTAAATCACATGAAGGAAAAGGGGATGATAAACGTCAAAATATTGCTAAGTTCGATGATTTTTCGTACGAAACGAAATGCAAGAAAACTTGCTTAAAATGCAATATTATGCGAAATTCTGAGATTTGAAGGCCAAATCACATATCGTGATACTACATGAAATAGTATCGAAATATTGGTAAAAATGAATATATTTACGTAATATCAAACTACATGAAAAACGTGAAAAAAATCACTATTTAACCATATTTGAGGATTTTAACTTCAAATCATAGAGCGAGGTTTCGTATTATTTAGATCCAAAAAAAGACATTTGACAATGTTGTTTCCAATACAAATGATAAAAAACAATGTGTTTTAATTTGAATTAACTATAGTGTTCTTGATTTTCCGTTTATATTAACGAGGGAAGATGTACACGTAAAACCGCTCTAATCAGGCTGAAACGTCGATATATGCAATAAAAACCGAACTTCTCCCCTTTTCAATATTCAATTCAGTATTTTAACGAGAAACAAATAGATGATTGAAAATGAAGTATTTAAGGTTATTATCTAATCAATTATGTGCTTGCATCATTTTTATCGTATATATATGAATTAATAGCTATGGACTGAAAATTCACAAAAACTTGGAAAACGGCAAAATATTGCCTAATTCGATGATATTTTATTTAAATCACATGAAGGAAAAAGGGATGATAAACGTCGAAATATTGCTAAATTCGATGATTTTTCGTACGAAACAAAATGCAAGAAAACTTGCTTAAAATGCAATATTATGCGAAATTCTGTGATTTCAAGGCCAAATCACATATCGTGATACTACATGAAATAGTATCGGAATATTGGTAAAATGAATATATTTATGTAATATCAAACTACACGAAAAACGTGAAAAAAGTCACTATTTAACCATATTTGAGGATTTTAACTTCAAATCCTAAAGCGAGGTTTCGTATTATTTAGATCCAAGAAAAGACATATGACAATGTTGTTTCCAATACAAATGATAAAAATCAATGTGTTTTCATTAGAATTAACTAAAATGTTCCTGATTTTCCGTTTATATTACCGATGGAAGATGTACACGTAAAACCGCTCTAATCCGGCTGAAACGTCGATATATGCAATAAAAACCGAACTTCTCCCCTTTTCAATATCTTACTCAGTATTTTAACGAGAAACAAATAGTTGATTGAAAATGAAGTATTTAAGGTTATTGTCTAATCAATTATGTGTTTGCATCATTTTTATCGTATATATATGAATTAATACCCATGGACTGAAAATTCACAAAATCGTGGAAAACGGCAAAATATTGCCTAATTCGATGATATTTTATTTAAATCACATTGAAGGAAAAGGGGATGATAAACGTTTAAATATTGCTAAATTCGATGATTTTTCGAACGAAACAAAATGCAAGAAAACTTGCTTAAAATGCAATATTATGCTAAATTCTGAGATTTGAAGGCCAAATCACATATCGTGATACTACATGAAAGAGTATCGAAATATTGGTAAAAATGAATATATTTACGTAATATCAAACTACATGAAAAACGTGAAAAGAGTCACTATTTTACCTTATTTGAGGATTTTACCTTCAAATCATAGAGCGAGGTTTCGAATTATTTAGTTCCAAGAAAAGACATATGACAATGTTGGTTCCAATATAATTGATAAAAAACAATGTGTTTTCATTAGAATTAACTATAATGTTCTTCATTTTCCGTTTATATTAACGAGGGAAGATGTACACGTAAAACCGCTCTAATCCGGCTGAAACGTCGATATATGCAATAAAAACCGAACCTCTCCCCGTTTCAATATCTTACTCAGTATTTTAACGAGAAACAAATAGATGATTGAAAATGAAGTATTTAAGGTTATTATCTAATCAATTATGTGTTTGCATCATTTTTATCGTATATATATGAAGTAATACCCATGGACTGAAAATTCACAAAAACGTGGAAAACGGCAAAATATTGCCTAATTCGATGATATTTTGTTTAAATCACATGAAGGAAAAGGGGATGATAAACGTCAAAATATTGCAAAATTCGATGATTTTTCGTACGAAACAAAATGCAAGAAAGCTTTCTTAAAATGCAATATTATGCGAAATTCTGAGATTTGAAGGTCAAATCACATATCGTGATACTACATAAAATAGTATCGAAATATTGGTAAAAATGAATATATTTACGTAATATCAAACTACATGAAAAACGTGAAAAAAGTCACTATTTAACCATATTTGAGGATTTTAACTTCAAATCATAGAACAAGGTTTCGTATTATTTAGATCCAAGAAAAGACATATGACAATGTTGTTTCCAATACAAATGATAAAAAACAATGTGTTTTCATTAGAATTAACTAAAATGTTCCTGATTTTCCGTTTATATTACCGATGGAAGATGTACACGTAAAACCGCTCTATTCCGGCTGAAACGTCGATATATGCAATAAAAATCGAACTTCTCCCCTTTTCAATATCTTACTCAGTATTTTAACGAGAAACAAATAGTTGATTGAAAATGAAGTATTTAAGGTTATTATCTAATCAATTATGTGTTTGCATCATTTTTATCGTATATATATATCAATTAATACCCATGGACTGAAAATTCACAAAAACGTGGAAAACGGCAAAATATTGCCTAATTCGATGATATTTTATTTAAATCACATGAAGGAGAAGGGGATGATAAACGTCAAAATATTGGTAAATTCGATGATTTTTCGTACGAAACAAAATGCAAGAAAACTTGCTTAAAATGCAATATTATGCAAAATTCTGAGATTTGAAGGCCAAATCACATATCGTGATACTACATGAAATAGTATCGAAATATTGGTAAAAATGAATATATTTACGTAATATCAAACTACATGAAAAACGTGAAAAAAGTCACTATTTTACCATATTTGTGGATTTTACCTTCAAATCATAGAGCGAGGTTTCGAATTATTTAGTTCCAAGAAAAGACATATGACAATGTTGTTTCCAATACAAATGATAAAAAACAATGTGGTTTCATTAGAATTAACTATAATGTTCTTGATTTTCCGTTTATATTAACGAGGGAAGATGTACACGTAAAACCGCTCTAATCAGGCTGAAACGTCGATATATGCAATAAAAACCGAACTTCTCCCCTTTTCAATATCTTACTCAGTATTTTAACGAGAAACAAATAGATGATTGAAAATGAAGTATTTAAGGTTATTATCTAATAAATTATGTGTTTGCAACCTTATTTATCGTATATATATGAAGTAATACCCATTGACTGAAAATTCACAAAAACGTGGAAAACGGCAAAATATTGTCTAATTCGATGATATTTTGTTTAAATCACATGAAGGAAAAGGGGATGATAAACGTCAAAATATTGCTAAGTTCGATGATTTTTCGTACGAAACGAAATGCAAGAAAACTTGCTTAAAATGCAATATTATGCGAAATTCTGAGATTTGAAGGCCAAATCACATATCGTGATACTACATGAAATAGTATCGAAATATTGGTAAAAATGAATATATTTACGTAATATCAAACTACATGAAAAACGTGAAAAAAATCACTATTTAACCATATTTGAGGATTTTAACTTCAAATCATAGAGCGAGGTTTCGTATTATTTAGATCCAAAAAAAGACATATGACAATGTTGTTTCCAATACAAATGATAAAAAACAATGTGTTTTAATTTGAATTAACTATAGTGTTCTTGATTTTCCGTTTATATTAACGAGGGAAGATGTACACGTAAAACCGCTCTAATCAGGCTGAAACGTCGATATATGCAATAAAAACCGAACTTCTCCCCTTTTCAATATTCAATTCAGTATTTTAACGAGAAACAAATAGATGATTGAAAATGAAGTATTTAAGGTTATTATCTAATCAATTATGTGCTTGCATCATTTTTATCGTATATATATGAATTAATAGCTATGGACTGAAAATTCACAAAAACTTGGAAAACGGCAAAATATTGCCTAATTCGATGATATTTTATTTAAATCACATGAAGGAAAAAGGGATGATAAACGTCGAAATATTGCTAAATTCGATGATTTTTCGTACGAAACAAAATGCAAGAAAACTTGCTTAAAATGCAATATTATGCGAAATTCTGTGATTTCAAGGCCAAATCACATATCGTGATACTACATGAAATAGTATCGGAATATTGGTAAAATGAATATATTTATGTAATATCAAACTACACGAAAAACGTGAAAAAAGTCACTATTTAACCATATTTGAGGATTTTAACTTCAAATCCTAAAGCGAGGTTTCGTATTATTTAGATCCAAGAAAAGACATATGACAATGTTGTTTCCAATACAAATGATAAAAATCAATGTGTTTTCATTAGAATTAACTAAAATGTTCCTGATTTTCCGTTTATATTACCGATGGAAGATGTACACGTAAAACCGCTCTAATCCGGCTGAAACGTCGATATATGCAATAAAAACCGAACTTCTCCCCTTTTCAATATCTTACTCAGTATTTTAACGAGAAACAAATAGTTGATTGAAAATGAAGTATTTAAGGTTATTGTCTAATCAATTATGTGTTTGCATCATTTTTATCGTATATATATGAATTAATACCCATGGACTGAAAATTCACAAAATCGTGGAAAACGGCAAAATATTGCCTAATTCGATGATATTTTATTTAAATCACATTGAAGGAAAAGGGGATGATAAACGTTTAAATATTGCTAAATTCGATGATTTTTCGAACGAAACAAAATGCAAGAAAACTTGCTTAAAATGCAATATTATGCTAAATTCTGAGATTTGAAGGCCAAATCACATATCGTGATACTACATGAAAGAGTATCGAAATATTGGTAAAAATGAATATATTTACGTAATATCAAACTACATGAAAAACGTGAAAAGAGTCACTATTTTACCTTATTTGAGGATTTTACCTTCAAATCATAGAGCGAGGTTTCGAATTATTTAGTTCCAAGAAAAGACATATGACAATGTTGGTTCCAATATAATTGATAAAAAACAATGTGTTTTCATTAGAATTAACTATAATGTTCTTCATTTTCCGTTTATATTAACGAGGGAAGATGTACACGTAAAACCGCTCTAATCCGGCTGAAACGTCGATATATGCAATAAAAACCGAACCTCTCCCCGTTTCAATATCTTACTCAGTATTTTAACGAGAAACAAATAGATGATTGAAAATGAAGTATTTAAGGTTATTATCTAATCAATTATGTGTTTGCATCATTTTTATCGTATATATATGAAGTAATACCCATGGACTGAAAATTCACAAAAACGTGGAAAACGGCAAAATATTGCCTAATTCGATGATATTTTGTTTAAATCACATGAAGGAAAAGGGGATGATAAACGTCAAAATATTGCAAAATTCGATGATTTTTCGTACGAAACAAAATGCAAGAAAGCTTTCTTAAAATGCAATATTATGCGAAATTCTGAGATTTGAAGGTCAAATCACATATCGTGATACTACATAAAATAGTATCGAAATATTGGTAAAAATGAATATATTTACGTAATATCAAACTACATGAAAAACGTGAAAAAAGTCACTTTTAACCATATTTGAGGATTTTAACTTCAAATCATAGAACAAGGTTTCGTATTATTTAGATCCAAGAAAAGACATATGACAATGTTGTTTCCAATACAAATGATAAAAAACAATGTGTTTTCATTAGAATTAACTAAAATGTTCCTGATTTTCCGTTTATATTACCGATGGAAGATGTACACGTAAAACCGCTCTATTCCGGCTGAAACGTCGATATATGCAATAAAAATCGAACTTCTCCCCTTTTCAATATCTTACTCAGTATTTTAACGAGAAACAAATAGTTGATTGAAAATGAAGTATTTAAGGTTATTATCTAATCAATTATGTGTTTGCATCATTTTTATCGTATATATATATCAATTAATACCCATGGACTGAAAATTCACAAAAACGTGGAAAACGGCAAAATATTGCCTAATTCGATGATATTTTATTTAAATCACATGAAGGAGAAGGGGATGATAAACGTCAAAATATTGGTAAATTCGATGATTTTTCGTACGAAACAAAATGCAAGAAAACTTGCTTAAAATGCAATATTATGCAAAATTCTGAGATTTGAAGGCCAAATCACATATCGTGATACTACATGAAATAGTATCGAAATATTGGTAAAAATGAATATATTTACGTAATATCAAACTACATGAAAAACGTGAAAAAAGTCACTATTTTACCATATTTGTGGATTTTACCTTCAAATCATAGAGCGAGGTTTCGAATTATTTAGTTCCAAGAAAAGACATATGACAATGTTGTTTCCAATACAAATGATAAAAAACAATGTGGTTTCATTAGAATTAACTATAATGTTCTTGATTTTCCGTTTATATTAACGAGGGAAGATGTACACGTAAAACCGCTCTAATCAGGCTGAAACGTCGATATATGCAATAAAAACCGAACTTCTCCCCTTTTCAATATCTTACTCAGTATTTTAACGAGAAACAAATAGATGATTGAAAATGAAGTATTTAAGGTTATTATCTAATAAATTATGTGTTTGCAACCTTATTTATCGTATATATATGAAGTAATACCCATTGACTGAAAATTCACAAAAACGTGGAAAACGGCAAAATATTGTCTAATTCGATGATATTTTGTTTAAATCACATGAAGGAAAAGGGGATGATAAACGTCAAAATATTGCTAAGTTCGATGATTTTTCGTACGAAACGAAATGCAAGAAAACTTGCTTAAAATGCAATATTATGCGAAATTCTGAGATTTGAAGGCCAAATCACATATCGTGATACTACATGAAATAGTATCGAAATATTGGTAAAAATGAATATATTTACGTAATATCAAACTACATGAAAAACGTGAAAAAAATCACTATTTAACCATATTTGAGGATTTTAACTTCAAATCATAGAGCGAGGTTTCGTATTATTTAGATCCAAAAAAAGACATATGACAATGTTGTTTCCAATACAAATGATAAAAAACAATGTGTTTTAATTTGAATTAACTATAGTGTTCTTGATTTTCCGTTTATATTAACGAGGGAAGATGTACACGTAAAACCGCTCTAATCAGGCTGAAACGTCGATATATGCAATAAAAACCGAACTTCTCCCCTTTTCAATATTCAATTCAGTATTTTAACGAGAAACAAATAGATGATTGAAAATGAAGTATTTAAGGTTATTATCTAATCAATTATGTGCTTGCATCATTTTTATCGTATATATATGAATTAATAGCTATGGACTGAAAATTCACAAAAACTTGGAAAACGGCAAAATATTGCCTAATTCGATGATATTTTATTTAAATCACATGAAGGAAAAAGGGATGATAAACGTCGAAATATTGCTAAATTCGATGATTTTTCGTACGAAACAAAATGCAAGAAAACTTGCTTAAAATGCAATATTATGCGAAATTCTGTGATTTCAAGGCCAAATCACATATCGTGATACTACATGAAATAGTATCGGAATATTGGTAAAATGAATATATTTATGTAATATCAAACTACACGAAAAACGTGAAAAAAGTCACTATTTAACCATATTTGAGGATTTTAACTTCAAATCCTAAAGCGAGGTTTCGTATTATTTAGATCCAAGAAAAGACATATGACAATGTTGTTTCCAATACAAATGATAAAAATCAATGTGTTTTCATTAGAATTAACTAAAATGTTCCTGATTTTCCGTTTATATTACCGATGGAAGATGTACACGTAAAACCGCTCTAATCCGGCTGAAACGTCGATATATGCAATAAAAACCGAACTTCTCCCCTTTTCAATATCTTACTCAGTATTTTAACGAGAAACAAATAGTTGATTGAAAATGAAGTATTTAAGGTTATTGTCTAATCAATTATGTGTTTGCATCATTTTTATCGTATATATATGAATTAATACCCATGGACTGAAAATTCACAAAATCGTGGAAAACAGCAAAATATTGCCTAATTCGATGATATTTTATTTAAATCACATTGAAGGAAAAGGGGATGATAAACGTTTAAATATTGCTAAATTCGATGATTTTTCGAACGAAACAAAATGCAAGAAAACTTGCTTAAAATGCAATATTATGCTAAATTCTGAGATTTGAAGGCCAAATCACATATCGTGATACTACATGAAAGAGTATCGAAATATTGGTAAAAATGAATATATTTACGTAATATCAAACTACATGAAAAACGTGAAAAGAGTCACTATTTTACCTTATTTGAGGATTTTACCTTCAAATCATAGAGCGAGGTTTCGAATTATTTAGTTCCAAGAAAAGACATATGACAATGTTGGTTCCAATATAATTGATAAAAAACAATGTGTTTTCATTAGAATTAACTATAATGTTCTTGATTTTCCGTTTATATTAACGAGGGAAGATGTACACGTAAAACCGCTCTAATCCGGCTGAAACGTCGATATATGCAATAAAAACCGAACCTCTCCCCGTTTCAATATCTTACTCAGTATTTTAACGAGAAACAAATAGATGATTGAAAATGAAGTATTTAAGGTTATTATCTAATCAATTATGTGTTTGCATCATTTTTATCGTATATATATGAAGTAATACCCATGGACTGAAAATTCACAAAAACGTGGAAAACGGCAAAATATTGCCTAATTCGATGATATTTTGTTTAAATCACATGAAGGAAAAGGGGATGATAAACGTCAAAATATTGCAAAATTCGATGATTTTTCGTACGAAACAAAATGCAAGAAAGCTTTCTTAAAATGCAATATTATGCGAAATTCTGAGATTTGAAGGTCAAATCACATATCGTGATACTACATAAAATAGTATCGAAATATTGGTAAAAATGAATATATTTACGTAATATCAAACTACATGAAAAACGTGAAAAAAGTCACTATTTAACCATATTTGAGGATTTTAACTTCAAATCATAGAACAAGGTTTCGTATTATTTAGATCCAAGAAAAGACATATGACAATGTTGTTTCCAATACAAATGATAAAAATCAATGTGTTTTCATTAGAATTAACTAAAATGTTCATGATTTTCCGTTTATATTACCGATGGAAGATGTATACGTAAAACCGCTCTATTCCGGCTGAAACGTCGATATATGCAATAAAAACCGAACTTCTCCCCTTTTCAATATCTTACTCAGTATTTTAACGAGAAACAAATAGTTGATTGAAAATGAAGTATTTAAGGTTATTATCTAATCAATTATGTGTTTGCATCATTTTTATCGTATATATATCAATTAATACCCATGGACTGAAAATTCACAAAAACGTGGAAAACGGCAAAATATTGCCTAATTCGATGATATTTTATTTAAATCACATGAAGGAGAAGGGGATGATAAACGTCAAAATATTGGTAAATTCGATGATTTTTCGTACGAAACAAAATGCAAGAAAACTTGCTTAAAATGCAATATTATGCAAAATTCTGAGATTTGAAGGCCAAATCACATATCGTGATACTACATGAAATAGTATCGAAATATTGGTAAAAATGAATATATTTACGTAATATCAAACTACATGAAAAACGTGAAAAAAGTCACTATTTTACCATATTTGTGGATTTTACCTTCAAATCATAGAGCGAGGTTTCGAATTATTTAGTTCCAAGAAAAGACATATGACAATGTTGTTTCCAATACAAATGATAAAAAACAATGTGTTTTCATTAGAATTAACTATAATGTTCTTGATTTTCCGTTTATATTAACGAGGGAAGATGTACACGTAAAACCGCTCTAATCAGGCTGAAACGTCGATATATGCAATAAAAACCGAACTTCTCCCCTTTTCAATATCTTACTCAGTATTTTAACGAGAAACAAATAGATGATTGAAAATGAAGTATTTAAGGTTATTATCTAATAAATTATGTGTTTGCAACCTTATTTATCGTATATATATGAATTAATAGCCATGGACTGAAAATTCACAAAAACTTGGAAAACGGCAAAATATTGCCTAATTCGATGACATTTTATTTAAATCACATGAAGGAAAAAGGGATGATAAACGTCGAAATATTGCTAAATTCGATGATTTTTCGTACGAAACAAAATGCAAGAAAACTTGCTTAAAATGCAATATTATGCGAAATTCTGTGATTTCAAGGCCAAATCACATATTGTGATACTACATGAAATAGTATCGGAATATTGGTAAAATGAATATATTTACGTAATATCAAACTACACGAAAAACGTGAAAAAAGTCACTATTTAACCATATTTGAGGATTTTAACTTCAAATCATAAAGCGAGGTTTCGTATTATTTAGATCCAAGAAAAGACATATGACAATGTTGTTTCCAATACAAATGATAAAAATCAATGTGTTTTCATTAGAATTAACTAAAATGTTCCTGATTTTCCGTTTATATTACCGATGGAAGATGTACACGTAAAACCGCTCTAATCCGGCTGAAACGTCGATATATGCAATAAAAACCGAACTTCTCCCCTTTTCAATATCTTACTCAGTATTTTAACGAGAAACAAATAGTTGATTGAAAATGAAGTATTTAAGGTTATTGTCTAATCAATTATGTGTTTGCATCATTTTTATCGTATATATATGAATTAATACCCATGGACTGAAAATTCACAAAATCGTGGAAAACGGCAAAATATTGCTTAATTCGATGATATTTTATTTAAATCACATGAAGGAAAAGGGGATGATAAACGTCAAAATATTGCAAAATTCGATGATTTTTCGAACGAAACAAAATGCAAGAAAGCTTTCTTAAAATGCAATATTATGCAAAGTTCTGAGATTTGAAGGTCAAATTACATATCGTGATACTAAATAAAATAGTATCGAAATATTGGTAAAAATGAATATATTTACGTAATATCAAACTACATGAAAAACGTGAAAAGAGTCACTATTTTACCTTATTTGAGGATTTTAACTTCAAATCATAGAACAAGGTTTCGTATTATTTAGATCCAAGAAAAGACATATGACAATGTTGTTTCCAATACAAATGATAAAAATCAATGTGTTTTCATTAGAATTAACTAAAATGTTCCTGATTTTCCGTTTATATTACCGATGGAAGATGTACACGTAAAACCGCTCTATTCCGGCTGAAACGTCGATATATGCAATAAAAACCGAACTTCTCCCCTTTTAAATATCTTACTCAGTATTTTCACGAGAAACAAATAGTTGATTGAAAATGAAGTATTTAAGGTTATTATCTAATCAATTATGTGTTTGCATCATTTTTATCGTATATATATCAATTAATACCCATGGACTGAAAATTCACAAAAACGTGGAAAACGGCAAAATATTGCCTAATTCGATGATATTTTATTTAAATCACATGAAGGAGAAGGGGATGATAAACGTCAAAATATTGCTAAATTCGATGATTTTTCGTACGAAACGAAATGCAAGAAAACTTGCTTAAAATGCAATATTATGCGAAATTCTGAGATTTGAAGGCCAAATCACATATCGTGATACTACATGAAATAGTATCGAAATATTGGTAAAAATGAATATATTTACGTAATATCAAACTACATGAAAAACGTGAAAAAAATCACTATTTAACCATATTTGAGGATTTTAACTTCAAATCATAGAGCGAGGTTTCGTATTATTTAGATCCAAAAAAAGACATATGACAATGTTGTTTCCAATACAAATGATAAAAAACAATGTGTTTTCATTTGAATTAACTATAGTGTTCTTGATTTTCCGTTTATATTAACGAGGGAAGATGTACACGTAAAACCGCTCTAATCAGGCTGAAACGTCGATATATGCAATAAAAACCGAACTTCTCCCCTTTTCAATATTCAATTCAGTATTTTAACGAGAAACAAATAGATGATTGAAAATGAAGTATTTAAGGTTATTATCTAATCAATTATGTGCTTGCATCATTTTTATCGTATATATATGAATTAATAGCCATGGACTGAAAATTCACAAAAACTTGGAAAACGGCAAAATATTGCCTAATTCGATGACATTTTATTTAAATCACATGAAGGAAAAAGGGATGATAAACGTCGAAATATTGCTAAATTCGATGATTTTTCGTACGAAACAAAATGCAAGAAAACTTGCTTAAAATGCAATATTATGCGAAATTCTGTGATTTCAAGGCCAAATCACATATCGTGATACTACATGAAATATGTAGAATATTGGTAAAAATATATCGGAATATTGGTAAAAATGAATATATTTACGTAATATCAAACTACACGAAAAACGTGAAAAAAGTCACTATTTAACCATATTTGAGGATTTTAACTTCAAATCATAAAGCGAGGTTTCGTATTATTTAGATCCAAGAAAAGACATATGACAATGTTGTTTCCAATACAAATGATAAAAAACAATGTGTTTTCATTAGAATTAACTATAATGTTCTTGATTTTCCGTTTATATTAACGAGGGAAGATGTACACGTAAAACCGCTCTAATCCGGCTGAAACGTCGATATATGCAATAAAAACCGAACCTCTCCCCTTTTCAATATCTTACTCAGTATTTTAACGAGAAACAAATAGATGATTGAAAATGAAGTATTTAAGGTTATTATCTAATCAATTATGTGTTTGCATCATTTTTATCGTATATATATGAAGTAATACCCATGGACTGAAAATTCACAAAAACATGGAAAACGGCAAAATATTGCCTAATTCGATGATATTTTGTTTAAATCACATGAAGGAAAAGGAGATGATAAACGTCAAGATATTGCAAAATTCGATGATTTTTCGTACGAAACAAAATGCAAGAAAACTTGCTTAAAATGCAATATTATGCGAAATTCTGAGATTTGAAGGCCAAATCACATATCCTGATACTACATGAAATAGTATCGAAATATTGGTAAAAATGAATATATTTACGTAATATCAAACTACATGAAAAACGTGAAAAAAGTCACTATTTTACCATATTTGAGGATTTTACCTTCAAATCATAGAGCGAGGTTTCGTATTATTTAGATCCAAGAAAAGACAAATGACAATGTTGTTTCCAATACAAATGATAAAAATCAATGTGTTTTCATTAGAATTAACTAAAATGTTCCTGATTTTCCGTTTATATTACCGATGGAAGATGTATACGTAAAACCGCTCTATTCCGGCTGAAACGTCGATATATGCAATACAAACCGAACTTCTCCCCTTTTCAATATCTTACTCAGTATTTTAACGAGAAACAAATAGATGATTGAAAATGAAGTATTTAAGGTTATTATCTAATCAATTATGTGTTTGCATCATTTTTATCGTATATATATGAAGTAATACCCTTGGACTGAAAATTCACAAAAACGTGGAAAACGGCAAAATATTGCCTAATTCGATGATATTTTGTTTAAATCACATGAAGGAAAAGGGGATGATAAACGTCAAAATATTGCAAAATTCGATGATTTTTCGTACGAAGCAAAATGCAAGAAAGCTTTCTTAAAATGCAATATTATGCGAAATTCTGAGATTTGAAGGTCAAATCACATATCGTGATACTACATAAAATAGTATCGAAATATTGGTAAAAATGAATATATTTACGTAATATCAAACTACATGAAAAACGTGAAAAAATTCACTATTTAACCATATTTGAGGATTTTAACTTCAAATCATAGAACAAGGTTTCGTATTATTTAGATCCAAGAAAAGACATATGACAATGTTGTTTCCAATACAAATGATAAAAATCAATGTGTTTTCATTAGAATTAACTAAAATGTTCATGATTTTCCGTTTATATTACCGATGGAAGATGTATACGTAAAACCGCTCTATTCCGGCTGAAACGTCGATATATGCAATAAAAACCGAACTTCTCCCCTTTTCAATATCTTACTCAGTATTTTCACGAGAAACAAATAGTTGATTGAAAATGAAGTATTTAAGGTTATTATCTAATCAATTATGTGTTTGCATCATTTTTATCGTATATATATCAATTAATACCCATGGACTGAAAATTCACAAAAACGTGGAAAACGGCAAAATATTGCCTAATTCGATGATATTTTATTTAAATCACATGAAGGAGAAGGGGATGATAAACGTCAAAATGTTGCTAAATTCGATGATTTTTCGTACGAAACGAAATGCAAGAAAACTTGCTTAAAATGCAATATTATGCGAAATTCTGAGATTTGAAGGCCAAATCACA